>NC_079224.1:40587761-40604953 GCF_029633865.1 Lampris incognitus | reverse complement strand
AGAGACTGAACTTTGCATGTCATTGTAGGTCTGTGTGTGAGTGTGTGTGTGTGTGTGTGGGTGTGTGTGTGAGTGTGTGTGTGTGTGGGTGTCTTTCCCCGTCCCTCTCAGAATAGAGACCCCCCCCCCCGCCCTCTCTCTCTCTCTTACTGTGTGGGTTGATGGTGCTCCTCGCCGTGTCTTCCACACGGTCCTCAGTCCAGTGACTTGCCTCAGAGATGCTATCAGTAGCCCGCTTCCTTCCGTCTCAGCTCGTGCTCAGCAGGGCTTATCAGAGCAGGTGGATGACAACGTGACAAGGGCCGAAGCCTTATCGGCCCAGTCGCAGGGCTAAGGACCCGGCAGCACACCGGCAGCACAAGAACGCATTGCGATGGTGGCGAGGCTTGTGACGCGGCTCAAACCCGGACTGTGTGACTCACCGGTCCGCTGCGAAGCCGGCTTGGTGAAACACCAACACACAACATGCGCAGCATCATGCACACACACCCTTCTCTCTCACGCACCTCTCTCACTCTCACTCTCTCTCTCGCTCATGCACTCTCTCACGCACTCTCTCACTCTCTCTAATGCTCTATCTCACCATCTCTCTCTGTCTCTCTGTCTCACGCATTCTCTCTGTTTCTCTCTCTCACTCTCTCTCACGCACGCTGTTTCTTTCTCGCTCTCTCTCGCGCACTCTCTCTCTCCTTCTCGCGCACTCTCTCGCCATCTCTCTCTCTCTCATGCACTCTCTCACCATCTCTCTGTCTGTCTGTCTCTCACGCACTCTCGCCATCTCTCTGTTTCTCTCTCTCACGCACGCTGTTTCTTTCTCACTCTCTCTCACGCACGCTCTCTCTCTCTCTCGCGCACTCTCTCACTCTCTCTCTCTCTAATGCTCTATCTCACCATCTCTCTCTGTCTCCCTGTCTCACGCATTCTCTCTGTTTCTCTCTCTCACTCTCTCTCACGCACGCTGTTTCTTTCTCGCGCGCTCTCACGCACTCTCTCTCTCTCTTTCTCGCGCACTCTCTCACCGTCTCTCTCACTCTCGCTCTCTCTCTCTCTCACCATCTCGCTGTCTGTCTGTCTCTCACGCACTCTCACCATCTCTCTGTTTCTCTCTCTCACGCACTCTGTTTCTCTCTTTCTCTCTCTCTCACGCACTCTGTCTTTCTCTCACTCTCTCTCACGCACGCTGTTTCTTTCTCGCTCTCTCTCACGCACTCTCTCTCTCTCTCTTTCTCGCGCACTCTCTCGCTCTCTCTCACGCCATCTCTCTCGCGCGCGCTCTTGCCGTGTGTGTGTGTGTGCGTGCGTGTGTGTGTGTGTGTCTGGCTCTCTCTCTCGCACACAAACCCCCTATACGCATGCGAAACGCGCAGATAAGCGCACTGTGCGCTGAAACCCAAACACGGGCAGCCACCACGACGCGCGCAGTGGGAAATGACAATGTCAGTAATTGATTGAGCACAGCGACCCCGGCTCAACCCATCCAAGGCTGGCAGTGTAAAAAACGCTGCTTTTCTCTCTCGTTTTCTCTCTCAGCTCTTTCTCTTCTTCTTCTCCTCCCTCCATTATCACCTGTCCCAGAGATTGGGTGACAGTTGTTCCGTCAGCAGGAAAGAGGAGACTTGGATATTTTTTTTTCTTTTCTCGCCAGAGGCGGAGAGGCAGGACCAGAGCAGGAAGCATTGATTACTGAGTCTGGTTTCCCACCGTTCAAACAGCTTGACTCTTCTGCCTTCTGTGCTTACGGACCCCGTGCTCCCCCCCCTCCATCACCTGTAGCCCCCGGTACCTGTCTCCAACCCCCCTCCCCCTCCATCACCTATACCCCCCTCGGTACCTGTCTCCACCCCACCCTCCCCCTCCATCACCTACACACCCCTGGTACCTGTCTCCACCCCACCCTCCCCCTCCATCACCTATACCCCCCCCCGGTACCTGTCTCCACCCCACCCTCCCCCTCCATCACCTACACCCCCCCGGTACCTGTCTCCACCCCACCCTCCCCCTCCATCACCTACACCCCCCCCGGTACCTGTCTCCACCCCACCCTCCCCCTCCATCACCTATACCCCCCCGGTACCTGTCTCCACCCCACCCTCCCCCTCCATCACCTGTAGCCCCTGGTACCTGTCTCCACCCCACCCTCCCCCTCCATCACCTACACCCCCCCGGTACCTGTCTCCACCCCACCCTCCCCCTCCATCAACTACACCCCCCCGGTACCTGTCTCCACCCCACCCTCCCCCTCTATCACCTATACCCCCCCGGTACCTCTCCCCACCCCCCTCCATCACCTCCACCCCCTAGTACCTCTCTCCACTCCGCCCACCCCCTCCATCACCTACACCCCCCCGGTACCTCTCTCCACCCCACCCTCCCCCTCTATCACCTATACCCCCCCCCGGTACCGCTCCCCACCCCCCTCCATCACCTCCACCCCTAGTACCTCTTTCCACTCCGCCCTCCCCCTCCACCACCTACACCCCCCCAGTACCTCTCTCCACCCTCCCCACCCCCTCCATCGCCTACACCCCCGGTACCTCTGTCCATCTCCCCCTCCCCCTCCACCACCTACACCCCCCTGGTACCTCTCTCCACTCCCCCCACTCCCCTCCATCGCCTCCACCCCCCATACCTCTCTCCACCTCCCCACCCCCCTCCATCGCCTACACCCCCCTGGTACCTCTCTCCGCCCCCCATCACCTACACCCCCCCCAGGTATTTTGCTCCACCGCCTTCCCCCTCCATCGCCTACACCCCCTGGTACCTCGCTCCACCCCAGCGCTCCCTATCCCCGCCCTGAGCCGCCTGGCTTTAACAATGGCCTGTTGTTGACTGGACTTCCTGGCGAATTTTTTCCTTGCTTGCTTTTTGTCTTTTCCCAGGAAATTTTAATTAAAACTGGGAGCAGTTGCAAGTTATATTTCCTAACCCTTGAACTTTCCAACCAGGGAATAATTGCTTGTTTCACCCGTTGTTCTGTCCCTCTATTGCAGCTGGCCTTCCCCCACCTCCCCCCCACCTCCCCCACCCACCCTCCATTTTTTTTCCCCTTTTAAACAAAAGCAGTTGTGAAGCGTTATAATGTTTTCTCCAGACAAAATGGAAATATGAATCTGGCTTTGTATTGACATAGTGGACACATGCTTGCCAGGGACAGACCCTGGGGGGGGGGGGGGGTTGGGGGGGGGGTCGTTGGGCTGCCGGGCCTGCAGGAACAAAGAGCTTCATTTATGATTGTTATAATGAGGTGTGTTCCGAGTCAGGCCCAGAATGATTTAATTTGACTTTTAAGCCCTAAAGCTCAGACCGGGGGCTCCGCACAGGAAGGCTGCAGGGGCAGGGGCTGAACGAGAGGGGGGGTGGGTGGAGGTGGAGGTGTGTGGGGGTGGGTGGAGGTGTGTGTGTGTGGGGGGGGGGAGTGGCATGCAGGTATTAGTTCAAGGCATGGGGGAAATGCGTTATTATAAGTGCAGCAGCTCGGAGGATGCAGGGTGGGGGGGAGGGGTGAGAAACGGCGTGTGGAGCTGCGAGTCTGTGTGTAGCTGTACGGGATGGGGGGCGGGAGGCGGTGCGAGTCCGCCGCCTAGGCGGTGGGGTGGGGGTGAGTGATGCGTCAGGGCGGCGTAGAGCCGGCCTTCAGGGAGGAACACCGATGGGCTGTTAAGCAGCGACGGTGGGAGGACAGCTTCCACCTTACGTGGCACGGAAACCTTCCCCGGGCAAACTACCCGCTCTGCACCCCTCGCAGCCTTCTAGCTGAGCGAGAAGACAGCAGTTTTTTGGGGGGTAATTACATATTGATTTGAAGCGTAGATGGTAATGGGAAATGGGCGGGCAGCGTCTTGACGTTACGGCTGTCTCCCGGCGTGTCTTTGCAAAGGAAAACACAAGAAGGAGAGCTGGAGGCCTTTTGAAACTGAGGAAGGGCCGCGGTTCAGGCACGGTGGCGCGGTGGGTAGAGCGGTCGCCTCCCACCAAGAAGGTCCTGGGTTCGAACCCCGCGGTTGTCCAACCTTGGGCGGGGGGAGGTCGTCCGTCCCGGGTCGTCCTCTGTGTGGAGTTTGCATGTTCTCCCCGTGTCTGCGTGGGTTTCCTCCCACAGTCCAAAGACATGCAGGTCAGGTGACTCGGCCGTACTAGATGGTCCCTAGGTGTGCATGTTGGGGCCCAGCGACGGCCTGGCGGCCTGTC
The DNA here is from genome assembly GCF_029633865.1 of Lampris incognitus. Taxonomy (NCBI): domain Eukaryota; kingdom Metazoa; phylum Chordata; class Actinopteri; order Lampriformes; family Lampridae; genus Lampris; species Lampris incognitus. The sequence continues at coordinate 40,600,765 of NC_079224.1, read as the reverse complement.
CAGGGTGTCTCCCCACCTGCCGCCCACTGACTGCTGGGATAGGCTGCAGCATCCATGTCCCCGGTTGGGGTAAGCGGCTTGGATAACGGATGGATGGTTGGATGGAGCACGAGACCACATGCATCCGGGTCCACTCTATGCAGAAGGTGTTGCGGGGTATTTATACCCACCCCGGCATATCTGATGAATATGTGTTGGTCCGGTGACTGACTTGAATGAATAACTGATCATCGCCTGCACTGACCTGCGTGCCGGTGAATATTCATGACGGTGTCGTCGTGCCAAGGGGACTCATTATGATATCACGTAAAGCGAGGTCACAGCCCCCCCCCCACCACCACCACCTAGCGTCCTCGGGTCAGAACCGCTGCCACTAATGATCTTAGAATTGGGGCCCAAGGCCTGTCACCACAAAGCTTTCTCTTGCTGCAACGGCACAAATACTCCCGAAGAGAGAGAGAGAGAGAGAGAGAGAGAGAGAGAGAGAGAGAGAGAGAGAGAGAGAGAGAGAGAGAGAGAGAGAGAGAGAGAGAGAGAGAGAGAGAGAATCTTTATAAACTGAAGGGACGTATCTGAGAAATGTGCTCGTCTGTCTCACTGAAGGAGGAGATAAGGATGCACGGCGAGATGGGAGATATGAAGAGGGACAAAGAGGCAGCGAGGGAGAGAAAACGAGAGGTTCGGATCCGCCTATGGCCTCATTTGTGCTAATGAGGAGGTTGGAGGTGGTTGCTGCGGGCCTTCAAGCACATCTAGCCCTCAGTGTGTGAGTGTTGTGTGTTGTGTGTGGGTGTGTGTGTGGGTGTGTGTGTGTGTGGTGTGGTGTGTGTGATATAGCACATCTTACGGGGGGGCGTGTCTGTTAAAGGGGGTAAATGAGGTCGCTGTAAGATCTGTGGCGAACGGTTTTATGGTTGTGTATTCATTTAGCGGGCCCACCAGTCTACCGCGAGACCCGCTAATACACAAACGCACACACGAACACAAGGACCGGCTACCAAGCAGTTACACACCTGAGTCTGCATGCTGGTTGACTACTAGGCTCGGGTGTGTAACTGCTTGGCTGGAGCAAAGACCTGCACCCGCACCGGCCCTTTCTGGATCACGGCGCCCGTCCCTGACGGAGGCGTGAATTTTCCATTTTGGCACTACATCACTACGCAGATGAGATGCCTGGGACATGACGGAGACGACCGGTAGGACAACAGGTTGTCTTCCTGGTACAGCCCGACCGATATACCACCATTAAGACCAATGCCCCCTCTGAAATTTGACCCTTTAGTCCAGTGGTTCTCAACCTTTTTGGGGTCCTGGACCCCCCTGCGTATTTTTGATCTACCCTGAGGACCCCTCCACCTGATCTTGGGGGAGGGGGGTTGCAATTTGATAGAAACAGTAGAAACTGCATTTTGAATTGCATTATAGCATTTATTCACTCTTTGGGGCAAAAATAAGAGCTTTCAGTTGTAACTTAGATATAGTTAACAAAACAGAATTCTTATGCAGTAACTTTCAGATATATGTAACAAAACAGAATATGTATTCAGTAACTTTCAGATATATGTAACAAAACAGAATATGTATTCAGTAACTTTCAGATATATGTAACAAAACAGAATATGTATTCAGTAACTTTCAGATATGTGTAACAAAACAGAATATGTATTCAGTAACTTTCAGATATATGTAACAACATAATTGTTATGCAGTAACTTTTAACAATGCAAACGGGAGCGAGATCTCTTATTAAAATACAATAAATTACACTTGTGAAACAGATGTAATTAGAGAAAAAAGTCCTGTTACCCTTTATAGTTTAGGTAGATAAAGGTCTCAGTCACATTTGAGTAAATAATCCTATTTCTATAAACGTCATAGGATCTTTTTTTTAAAGATATTTTATTTTCACGGACCCCTTGCAATTACACCACGGACCACTAGGGGTCCGCGGACCCCCAGTTGAGAAACACTGCTTTAGTCGAGCGGTTAGCGACGTCAGCCGCGGCGCGGGAGTTACGGGTTCGCGTCCCGGCCGCGGCAGTTCCTGTGGTTGCCCCCCCCCCCCCCCCGAGTCCGTTACAGTATATTGGTCCATATCTTTTTCATAAACACATAATATAAACAAAACAATTTCCCTTAACATTCATGTGTAGTTATTGAAGGGTCCTCACCAAGACAACATGACATAGGAGTTTCAAAACAAACTTGTTTTATTGTCCTAAATAGTACTTTGAACAAAAGTACTATAGTATTAAAGTTTTGGTAAATAAGATTCAAATGTATAAAATATAACAAAACTTGAAAACTATAACCCCCCCCCCCCCTAATTGTACCCGGCCAATTACCTCCCCTCTTCCGAGCCGTCCGGTGGCTGCTCCACCCCCTCTGCCGACCCGGGGAGGGCTGCACACTACCACATGCCCCCTCCCATACACGTGGAGTCGCCAGCCGCTTCTTTTCACCTGACAGTGAGGGGTTTCGCCGGGGGGGGGCGTGGCGCGTGGGAGGATCACGCTATCTCCCCGCCCCCTCCCCCCTGAACAGGCGCCCCGACCGACCAGAGGAGGCGCTAGTGCGGCGACCAGGGCAAACACAACCCACATCCGGCTTCCCGCTCGCGGACGCGGTGTCTGGACCACGCGACCCCCCGTGTTGGTAGGCAACGGAGTAGACCGCCACGCCGCCCGGAAGCCCCCCCTCTTCTTCATCAGCCGTGTCTATGGCGCTGAACCTCATCTCACCGCACAGAAGAGGACGGGGAGAGGTAAAGAGAAGCTAGATAAGTCGGGCTAACGAGCCACGTTAGATAAGTCGGGCTAACGAGCCACGTTAGATAACTCGGGCTAACGAGCCACGTTAGATACTTGTTCAGCTCATTTGTTTACGCGTCCCCCTCCCCTGGTTTAATAGTCTCCACTGTGATGTCAGACAGCATGTCTGACGTCATTTGGGCAGAGTAAGTCAACCGCTGTAGTAGAACCGCTCGTCCACGTTAGCGGCCTTGCCCCGATAGACACGGCGTTAGCTAGCTTCGTGGCTAAGCTAATTTAGCGAAGGACGCGGCGTTGCCAGAGAAGCCGTAGAAGTGACGCGGGAGACACGACTGTGACGTCACGTCGTGTGCGCGAGGCTCAACAACGTGGCGCGTGGCCCAAACACGACGTTTTTTGTACCGGCGCGTCTCTCCGCATTTCCCACTTCCGTTCTCTTGAACTCCGACCCCTGACGTCACATCCGCGTTACGATAATGAACCTGTTTTTGCTAATTATGTTATGCACAACACCGATTTTCAAGAACAAGGCCGATGTGCAGAACTGTAGCAGCTACAGAGGTATAAAGCTGATCAGCCACAGCAGGAAGATATGGGAAAGAGTAACAGAAGCTAGGTTAAGAGGAGAGGTGACGATCAGTGAGCAGCAGTATGGTTTCATGCCACGAAAGAGCACCACAGAGGCCATGTTTGCTTTGAGAATGTTGGTGGAGAAGTATAGAGGAGGCCAGAAGGAGTTACACTGTGTCTTTGTAGATTTAGAGGAAGCACATGACAGGGTGCCGAGAGAGGAGGTGTGGTATTGTATGAGGGAGTCAGGAGTTGCAGAGAAGTATGTAGGAGTGGTGCAGGATATGTATGAGGGAAGTGTGACAGTGGTGAGGTGTGTGGTTGGAATGAAAGATGGGTTCAAGGTGGAGGTGGGATTACATCAAGGATCGGCTCTGAGCCCTTTCTTGTTTGCAATGGTGATGGGCAGGTTGACGGACAAGATCAGGCAGGAGTCTCCATGGACAGTGATGTTCGCGGAGGGCATTGTGATCTGTAGCGAGAGTAGGGTGCAGGTGGAGGAGAGTCTGGAGAGGTGGAGGTATGCACTGGAGAGAAGAGGAATGAAAGTCAGTAGGAGCAAGACGGAATACCTATGCGTGAATGAGAGAGAGGAGAGTGGAATGGTCAGGATGCAAGGAGTAGAGGTGATTAAGGCATTTGAGTTTAAATACTTGGGGTCAACTGTCCAAAGTAACGGGGAGTGCAGGAGAGAGGTGAAAAAGAGAGTGCAGGCAGGGTGGAGTGGGTGGAGAAGAGTGTCAGGAGTGATTTGCGACAGAAGGGTACCAGCAAGAGTTAAAGGGAAAGTTTACAAGATGGTTGTGAGACCAGCTATGTTATATGGTTTGGAGACAGTGGCACTGACGAAAAGACAGGAGGCGGAGCTGGAGGTGGCAGAGTTGAAGATGCTAAGATTTTCATTGGGAGTGACGAAGAAGGACAGGATTAGGAACGAATATATTAGAGGGACCGCTCAGGTTGGACGGTTTGGAGACAAAGCAAGAGAGGCAAGATTGAGATGGCTTGGACATGTGTGGAGGAGAGATGCTGAGTATATTGGGAGAAGGATGCTGAATATGGAGCTGCCAGGGAAGAGGAGAAGAGGAAGGCCAAAGAGGAGGTTTATGGATGTGGCGAGGGAGGACATGCAGCGGAACGCGGAACGTCGTTTTGAAGTTTGATTGACGGCACCTGCTTTCACGTTAGTGCGGCAAAACCAGGCATGGCTGACATGAATGCTGTCAGGCTTATTCGGGCTAAGAGGAGAAGTGGTGGGGGATACTTATTATTATTTAAGTTATGCATTATCAATCTACGATGAGCACATCTCCGTCGTGGGCTACTCTGCTCGACTGTGATTGGGTCAGCTGGTTGTTGTGATTTGTGGCGTTCCCAACACGTGTTGCCAGCGGTGGAGTTGCAAAAGTTGGCGCTAGATTGGATCAGCGGGAGGGACGCTCTGCTCCAATCAAACACCAACTCTAGATCCACCTTCCGTGTGACCAAAGCGTTTGCATGCCTCTGATTACCTGCTGCTATCTGCTAACCCTAACCCCACCCTAACCCTATGCTTAACCAATCGGAGGCAGAGTTCACAGCAGAGCGTCCCTTCTGTTGAACCAGTCTAGCACCAGCCAGTTTGCAAACTACACAACGACAATACTCATAACATGGTGGAAGGATCCATCTTCCGGCTCTCCATTTCTTTTTAATTCAATTAATCGACTGTTAGAAACGCTGATACCGCTTTATCGGCAGTTAGCTCATATCGGCCGATATCATCGGCGCACTGATTTGTTGTTCGGGCTCTACCTCCTGATTTATGCTTTTCCTCACCTTGTCATATCAATTTGAAAGAACATTTCCTCAAATTCTCAGATGAGAAGGCCTGTCAGTACCCTTGGCATACACTGGTGTGTAACAGAAATTCTCCTCCTGTTTTCTGACAGACATTGACTCTCTGTTACTGCAAGAAAATAAGACTGCACGCGGGCGGACACACACACACACACACACACACACACACACACACACACACACACACACAGCTTGGTCAACTATAAATTACTAGGCAGAGTAAATGATTTGCCAAAGCAATGCTTTAGGATTTGATGCCTTTGCATTGTGTGAAATCTGTGCACTCTAAATCCTCTAGCCTATAAGAGGAAATGTGTGTGTGTGTGTGTGTGTGTGTGTGTGTGTGTGTGTGTGTTTGTGTTTGTTTGTGTGTGCTAGGGTAATATGTATTTATGATGGTGTCGGTCTGGCTGAGTCCAGTTCTCTTGTGTTCTGTCCACAGAGATATCCCTAGGCTTAGACTGTTTGCATTGTGGTCCGTGCATGTGTGTGCTTCTGCAGTAAAATATGTGTGATCAACAAAATGCGTCTTGGCATCTCTTTATGTAAGGCCTGGCTTTACCGACTCCCAGTGAATGCCCAATGGGTCTTGTCCATTTAATCCAGTTATTTGTCATTTTTCTGAGATGAAATGAGATCAGCTGTATTCTGCTTATTTCTGTTCGTGAACATGCTGCCTCTCCAACATTATTAATACTCATCCTCAGGTTTAACAGTATCTGTGGTAGTGGAAACACAAGTAGCTATGCCGTTTTGAGAGTTACAGATTCAATTTGTGCACTTGAGGTGTATGACCATAAACCAAAAAAATATGACCTTAAACCAAAACAAAAAAAAAATCACCAATGCTGTAGCAGGCCATGGCGATATTTTTCCCCCCGTTTTTCCAGTCTTTTTTTTTTATCCTCTTGAAAACTTGGTAACATTGCAGTATTTTGTGAATCCATGTTCCAGTTATGCGTCACTTTATACAAAACATTGCAGTATTTTGCAAATCCATGTTCAAATTATGCATCACTTTATACAAAATATTGCAGTATTTTGCAAACCCATGTTCCAGTTATGCATCACTTTATACAAAACATTGCAGTATTTTGCAAACCCATATTCCACTTATGCATCACTATATGCAAAGCATTGCAGTATTTTGCAAACTCATATTCCAGTTCTGCATCACTATATGCAAGCATTGCAGTATTTTGCGAATCCATATTCCAGTTTTGCATCACTATATACAAAACGTTGCAGTATTTGCAAATCCATGTTCCAGTTATGCATCACTTTATACAAAACATTGCATTGTTTGCAAATCCATGTTCCAGTTATGCATCACTTTATACAAAACATTGAGTATTTTGCAAACTCATATTCCAGTTATGCATCACTATATACAAAACATTGCAGTATTTTGTAAATCAATTTTCCAGTTATGCATCACTTTATACAAATATTGCAGTATTTTGCGAATCCATCTTCCAGTTATGCATCACTTTATACAAAACATTGCGGTATTTGCAAATCCATGTTCCAGCTATGCATCACTTTTTACAAAACATTGCAGTATTTGCAAATCCATGTTCCAGCTATGCATCACTTTATACAAAACATTGCAGTATTTGCAAATCCATGTTCCAGTTATGCATTACTTTATACAAAACATTGCAGTATTTGCAAATCCATGTTCCAGTTATGCATCACTTTATACAAAACATTGCAGTATTTGCAAATCCATGTTCCAGTTATGCATCACTTTATACAAAACATTGTAGTATTTTGCAAACTCATATTCCAGTTATGCATCACTATATACAAAACATTGCAGTATTTGCAAACTCATATTCCAGTTATGCATCACTATATACAAAACATTGCAGTATTTGCAAATCCATGTTCCAGTTATGCATCACTTTATACAAAACATTGCAGTATTTGCAAACTCATATTCCAGTTATGCATCACTATATACAGAGCAAAGTATTTTAACATGTTGAAACCGCTCTATCAAAACGGACCTTTCCCATGGTTATGATTAAGCTCAGCTGATCTCTGTGAGGGAGCTCTGTGAAAGGGCATCGTGACAGCGTTAATGCACTTAAGGGCCAGTAAACCTCCTTATTCACTGCGAGCCAACGATTCCATCCGGATATTTCCGTTGGGATGCCCCAACCTGTTATTGTCGGTACTGTCATCAATAGCATACCAGCCACAGAACAGTCATCCTGACATAAGTAGCTGGGCCAAGCCGAGTCTTGCAGGGGAGGCTGGTCGCAGAGCGAAGGCTTTCAGTTGTCCATGCCGAGGCTTTAGTCGTGTCTATCTCCGGCGACGGTAAACAGGTTTCGAGTAATGCCGGAACAGTGTCATACGTTTGTGGTGGTTTACTCGGGTTTGTGCGTGCGAGTGTGAAGGTTTCTGGGATTTTCCTCCCAACGCTTATGTTTGCTTTGTGTCTTTTATTCGGCATCTAACGCAGTCAAAGGCATTGCCGTGTTTGCTTTTTGTGTGTATGTGTTAACGCGTGTGTGATGACGGATTGATAGGAGGTCTTCTAGCAGCGCTGTGTGTGGAGTGGAACGTGGGCAAATACACATAAAAGAGTCCCACTCTGTCTGCGAAGAGAGGCCGTTATTAAACGTATAAAGGGCCTTCATTAAAATCTTAACAGCCCATCTGGTGCCGCGCGCAGTGTTGATGTTTCGCTCTACTTTAGCAGAGCTGGGTAGACCTCCTGTCCTCTCTCAGCTCAATAATCTCTTGCGGTGTCTCAAACGGGACCACCACCAAAAAAAAACGCAACCACATTTTAGCGCTTGTGAGAAATGCTTGATATGCACCCCCCCCCCGCTCCCCCCGCCCTTTCCTCGTGCACCCCCTGCCCCAACCCATGAAATCCCAAGGTGGAACGGAGAGGCACAGATGTGTAACGTTATGGTCATATGATGCTGATGACTCCTGACAAGGTTGCCACGCACGTGTGCGCGTGTGCGTGCGTGCGTGCGTGTGTGTTTATGTCCGCGTGTCGGGGCGCGCATACGCAAGCGCGTGTAAAGAAACCGGCTCGGCCTTCTTCGAGAGGGCTTCCAGACACCTGTCAATGATTGCCCGAAAGAGGATACCTCCTTTTTTTGCGGTTATTGATAGCTGACGGTGTCAAGGCGGCGGAGAGAAGTGTGTGTTTCATTTCTGCACGTGTTCCCGATCAATTCGGGCTCAGGTAATGCTTTGGAAATCCACTTCCTTTTGATAAGCATCACGCCGCTGCCTCTGAAAGGGAAAACATGATGGATGGTCAAAGTCTCTCTGAAAGGGAAAAAATATGGGGGGGAAAAAAAGGACCAGATGTAAACAAGGAGCTGCTCTCTCTCCCTCTCCCTCTCTCTCCCCCTCTTTCTCGCTCTTGCTTCTGGCTCTAAAGATTGATTGTGAATCAGGGAGGACAAATGAGCACTGTGATCATATCGTGGATCACTGCATGGGGGAGGTGGGAGGGAGGAGGGGGGGGGACTGACAGACGTCGTGAGCATCCCTGTTTGTTTTGGAGGGGAACGTGAGGCATGATGGATTGGGTTGCATTTGGCGGATAGGAGGAAGATTTGTCATCCCGTATGTGCCTCCTTGTGTGCTTGCGAGCGTCTAACAAGGCAAACGAGAAGGGGTTCGTCCCATGTAGGAATGCTGCGGAACTCAACGAGAGCTAGCAAACGTAGCCGCAAAACAAGCAGGGAACTCGGGGGGGGGGGGGCAATAATGTCAATATTATTATATGTATTAGTCAATATTATCGTCATTCAGTGGTGTTTTATCAGAATAACGTTTGGATATTGTCATATTGTGATGCACGGTTTAGTTCTTTAAATTACAATAAATGAGAATCTCTTGCCTAAATTTCTCAAGAAATGAGGTCTAGGGGGCATCCGGGTAGCGTGGTGGTCTATTCTGTTGCTTACCAATGTTGGGATCGCTGGTGCGAATCCCTGTGCTGCCTCCGGGTTGGTCGGGCGTCCCTACAGACACAGTTGGCCGTGTCTACGGGTGGCATGCCGGATTTGGGTGTGTGTCCTGGTCACTGCACTAGCGCCTCCTCTGGTTGGTCGGGGCACCTGTTCAGGGAGGAGGGGGAATAGTGTGATCCGTCCCTCTGGCGAAACTCCTCACTGTCAGGTGAAAAGAAGCGGCTGGCGACTCCACGTGTATGGGAGGAGACATGTGGTAGTCTGCAGCCCTCCCTGGATCGGTAGAGGGGGTGGAGCAGCGACCGAGACGGCTCGGAAGAGTGGGGTAATTGACCAAGTACAATTGGGGAGAAAAAGGGGGGGAAAATCTCCCGCCCCAAAAAACCCAACATAAAGTGTCTCAGTAAGGTGTTGGGCCACTATGAGCCTCCAGAAGAAATTCCAAAATATTATCATGATCGTCACAGATGGTGTGTAACATTTTCTATGATTATCATGATAATATTTTCCATATTGCCCAGTTCTACAAGGGCTCTTTTACCCCAATCAGTCAAAGGTCATGTAGGTTCTAGGATATGTGTATCGCAGCTCAAGTGACATCAGGTAAATTGTCGATTACACTAAAATGTGCCACGCCGACCTTTCCATGATTTTCCAAACTTCCTGGCACCCATTTCAGTGTCCCATGTGACAAGGACCTCCCATCTGGTAAAACATACTGTTTGACCCATGTCTGACTTCAATTTGACTGTACTAGTCTCCTTGTGCTGTGCTTTCTGTCCGAACCCCCACGTGGGACCCCCGGACGCCGCCACCTCTAATACAGCATTTATCAAAATTCCGTCAGAGCAGATGAGTTGCCTGTTCAGATTCAACAGCACATCAAGAAATGGAGCATCCCGCTAGGGGGGTGGGGGGGGGGTTAACTGTGTTTCTCTCAAGGTCATTCCGATGCGGCGGCGCTACCCTAGATAGGGTCCCCAGAAACTCGTGAGGAAGTGTAGACGTGGAGCGATGTTGACAGGGCCGCTCCGCAGAAAGACCTGCAGATCCTACCGAAAATCAGCCACAGGTCCAAAACCGCTACCACGTGCTGCTCACACGCAGGCCCAGCGGCAGCCCGCTCAGAGCGGGCTGCCGGCGTCTTCTTCCTTTTGTGAGTTGATTTGTGGATCGGGTCATTAGTATGGGCTGCCGTTTCCGCTCTAACTGCTCCTGATTGCTTTGCCTTTTTACATCCTGGTGACATCAGCATTTTGCTAATTGACAAATAATTGCCAATAATCACAAGATGGGCCTGTCAGAGTCCAATTAAAGGAGACTGCTGCAGCCTGGCAAATCCTTTAAGAAATCTGGACTCTGGGCTTTTCTGTTGGCCATGCATTAGCGATGAACGCTAATGAAGCTAGTTTTTTTTTTTTTTTTTTGGGACAATCGTGTGTAATAGGCTGCTGATGCCTCGTAGCCTCGTGGTGGCGGACTCGGAAATTATTTGTTTGTGTATTTTTTTCCCCCCCAAAAAATGTAGAATGCCTTATAGCAGTGATTATGACATTCCCTGTGCAATGTGTATTATTTTGTTGGCTGCTGCCTCGGAGAGAGATAAGAGCCAGGCACTTGTAATGGGATCCTGTCTGCTGGGAGAAGATGGAGGAAATCGCTTGGAGCAGGAATGTGCTTGACTTGCCTCGTTTGGGTCAGTGGAGGAAGTGTGTGTGTGTGTGTCAGAGGGAGAGAAACAATCTGGGAGAGAGTAGAGGTTCATGTGTGTGTGTGTGTGTGTGTGTGTGTGTGTGTGTGTGTGTTGGTCCAAACATGTGCTCGCTGATAGGAAAACTGAAATGTGATATGAATATCCTCTTCATTCTTCCATGAAAGTACCTGAAAAGGCCCCATTTAAGCCTGCTCCCAGACGGTACAATGTCCCCGATGACAGGCTAACTGGGGGAGGAAATAGCCCTGCCAGAGCCAACATAATGGCACAACACCGTGGAAGTCATGCGGGGAGGGGTTATGGAAGCAGATGTCATTTTCTTATTTAAGTTCGTGTGTGTGTGTGTGTCTTTGCACAAAAGATTTGTCAAACTATTTCTAATGATAATAACGACTGGTCAGTTGTCTTACCCTTTAGGCTCAATCCAGAGCTAGCCTCCTTGTGATGCGCCGCCGATGTGCCTATTGCGGGCTGGAGACGGCTCCATCTTTGGGCACCATATGGACGCCATGTTGGTGCCATGCTGGTCCCCAATAGTGGGGATGGGGCAATTAGCACTACATTTGCTGAAGATGGCGTAGAACCAGAGACCTGTCACCTCAGCTTCACAGCTCTGTCTTCAAGACATGCATGTGTTTGTGTGAGTGGGCCTCGATTTGCGTGGGGGGGTGTGTGTGGGGTGTGGGGGGGAATGAAATTATGGCACCTGCTACACAGCGGGGGCTAAGACTTTGCTTCACTGCAACAAGATGTGTGTGTATGCCTTTGTGTGTGTGTGTGTGTGTGTGTGTGTGTGTGTGTGTGTGTGTGTGTGTGTGTGTGTGTATACACGTGTACATGTACGTGTGCGTGTAAGAGGACAGGGGGAAGGGCAGGTTGTAGCGACGGCGTGTTGTGCGCAATCGGAGACAGAGTATCATCTAGATGCATGCGGTTACACATAATCTATATCTCCGCGAGTCCCCGGGGGTATGCTAATGTGTTGTGAAATGCTAATGCGTTTCCGTGATAAACCTTGGTTGTGTCCTATAACCCAATGTGGAGTAATGTGCAGAAATGTGATTAAATGGAAATCTTGCAGTCTGCTTAAGTGAATTTTGCATACAAATTTTTTTTTTTGAAAAGTTCTGAAAATGAGCATCTTTTTTTTTTGTTTTTGTTGCAAGAACAGGAGTACCCGGTGACTGCAGGCGGGGGGGGGGGGTAGCAACCGCTCCTTTATGTTCGCCAGAATCATTTGATCAGTGTAAAAGTGACTTTGATCCTCCTACCGAAGGATTGATCTCACACAAAGGGGCTTGTGACCCACCGAAGTGGATGGGGACTCGTGGGTGTGTGGCAGGGTGGGCCGTTGCAGCCCCCAGAGATTGGCATAAATATGTCCCTGCTTTCAAAGGCCTCCTCGTCGCGGCACACCTGGTTTTGATTATCTGAGATTGAGAGCAGCAAAGAAAATAAAGTACCCCCTGGTCTCTTTCGCTCTCACTGAGATTTGTGTGTGTGTGTGTGTGTGTGTGTGAGTGAGTGTTTTTGTTTAGGTAAGGGTATTTCTTTACTTAACGAGAGAGAGAGAAAGAAAGAGAGAGAGAGTGTTTGTGTGTACGGGCTGACCTTCCATAGTCAACAATAGATATGCTGTACATTGGGGGGCAACTAACGATTTTCTTTTATTATCAATGATTATTATTCTCGATTAATCAATTATTCATTTAGCCTATAAAATGTAATAAACAAAACAGATACCCATCAAAAGTTCCCAGAACCTGATGTGATGCCTTAAATTATTTATGTAGTCTGACCAGCAGCCAAAAAAACCCCCTAAAATATTCATTTTATCATGAATAAATTATATAGCTTGGCAAGGCAAGTAAATCTTGGCAGCTGATGAATGACTAAAACAATTAATTGATTACCAAAATTATAGTCAGTTGATTGGCCCTGTGATGTGTGTGTGTGTGTGTGTGTGTGTGTGTGTGTGTGTGTGTGTGTGTGTGAGAGACAGTTGGCCCCATGATGGCCTGGCGGCCTGTCCAGGGCGTCTCCCCGCCTGCCGCCCGGTGACTGCTGGGAGAGGCTCCGGCATCCCCGCGACCCCGAGAGCAGGGTAAGCGGCGTGGATAACCGATGGATAATCAATTGATCCTTCGTTGATCGACT
>NC_079224.1:40580261-40582761 GCF_029633865.1 Lampris incognitus | reverse complement strand
TTTTTATAAATGTTTATGGTCCAACCCTTGGCCCTGAAAGAGTAGTTTTCTGGATGTGTTATCTGATGTTATTAGTAAATGTGACAGTGAGGAGTATTTATTTCTGGGAGGGGACTTTAACTGTACAGAGAATTGCAAGTTGGACAGGAACCATCAGGAACCACATCCTGCATCTCTTAGTCGGCTCACACGCTTGGTTAATTCATGTGAACTGACAGATGTTTGGAGAGCTTTTTATGGGACCCAGAGGCAGTATACATGGACACATCTAAAAGATAACGCACTATCCATGGCACGGCTTGATCGGTTTTATTGTTTTAAACATCATTTTAATGTGTTTAAACAATGTAACATGCTTCAGTTTGTTTCTCTGACCACTCTCTTGTACAGTGCTCGTTTCATACGAAGTGTTAAAACAAATAGTGCTTTCTGGCATTTTAACACAGGCCTCCTAAATGATAACAACTTTAGAGATGCTTTTAAGTTTTTCTGGGCCAATATAGGAGCCGAAGGTCTGAATTTATTTCTGTGCAGCAATGGTGGGACATTGGCAAGTGTCAGATAAAGCAGTTTTGCCAGCAGTACACTCGCAATGTCACCAGAGACATAGCCAGATCTATGAGAGATCTAGAGGATGAAATGGTGGAACTACAGAATTTGGCAGATTCCACAGGAGACAGAGGCCATGTAGAAGCTCTCAAATCCAGAAAGTCTGCTTTGGCTAGCCTGCTGGGTATTTACAGCACAGGGGGCACTGGTCCGCTCGCGCTTTCTGAACGCCACACATATGGATGCTCCTTCTCACTTTTTCTTTAGTCTAGAGCGCAAGAATGGGCAGAGAAAAACCATTCACTCTCTGCGTACTAACACTGGTGTGCAGCTGTCAGATTTTTCTGGAATTCTGAAATACGCAGCAGGGTTCTACAGTGACCTCTATAAGAGCGAACTCAGGCAGGATGTGCTGGGGGCTGAGTCATTCTATCATGGGCTAAAAAGGGTTGAGTAGCGCTCAATACAGACCTCGAGGCTCAACTGTCCCTGAAGAACTCCATGACGCCCTGCAAAGTCTGGAAAGTGGCAAGGCACCTGGTATAGACGGGTTACCTGTTGACTTCTATAAGTCTTTTTGGCCGGTGCTCGGAGGGGATTTGTTGACTGTACTGAGGAATAGTGCAACTGAGGGGCGATTGCCTCAGAGTTGCAGAAGGGCCGTCATTACTCTCTTGCCGAAGAAAGGGGATCTGCAGGACATTAAGAACTGGCGGCCAGTGTCCTTGCTCTGCACCGATTACAAGATCTTTTCTAAGGTGCTAGCAAACAGACTGAGAAAGGTGATGAAGGAGGTCATCCATGTTGACCAGACTTACTGTGTGCCGGTAGGCTGATCACTGACAACCATTGCATTAATTAGGGACGTTTTGGACATCTCTAGTTCATTGGGAGTTGAAACTGGTCTTATTTCCATAGATCAGGAAAAGGCTTTTGACCGGGTTGAACACCAGCACTTGTGGCAAACCATGAAAGCTTTCGGTCTCAGCCCAGGTTTTATAGCTACGATCAAGGTTTTGTACAGTGACATTGAGAGTGTACTTAAAATTAACGGTGGTTTGAGTGCTCCTTTTAAGGTTCAAAGGGGAATCAGGCAGGGATGTTCTTTGTCTGGAATGTTGTACTCCCTGGCCATTGAGCCCCTGTTGCATAAATTGAGGTGTGAGTTGTCTGGAGTTGCTTTTGCTGGTTGCGGCACAACTTTTAAGCTCTCTGCCTATGCCGATGATGTAGCTGTTTTTGTAAAGGACCAAAGAGATATTGATGTCTTAGTAAAAAATGTTATCAAGTTTGGTCAGATATCATCGGCTAGGGTAAACTGGGGAAAAAGTGAGGCACTGATGGTAGGAGAGGGACTGAACAGTAAACTCATGTTACCTGGGGGATTGACATGGAAAAGGGGAGGGATGAAATATCTGGGAGTGTTTGTGGGGAATGACACCTTCTCAAATAAGAATTGGGAGAATGTCTTGGAAAAAGTTGAAGGGCGTCTTAGGAAGTGGAAATGGATTCTACCACAACTGTCGTATAGGGGGCGCATGTTAGTAATCAACAACCTGGTGTCATCAACGCTATGGCATCGATTAACATGCGTTGATCCTCCAACCAACCTCCTGGCCAAGATTCAGGCTGTGCTGGTGAACTTTTTCTGGGACAACTTGCACTGGATTCCTCAGAGTGTGCTGTACCTTCCTAAAGATGAGGGGGGTCAAGGGCTAGTCCATCTGGCCAGCAGGGGTGCAGCCTTCCGCCTCCAGTTCATTCAAAGATTGCTCACTGGGCCTAGAGATCTAGTGTGGCGACCAGCAGCCTGTGCAATACTTCGACGGTGTTGTGGACTCGGAATAGACCTGCCCTTGTTCCTAATGGCTATTAAGAACTCAGACCTCAACGGATTGCCTGGATTTTATCGTGGGCTCATGAGAGTGTGGAATATGTTTAAGAAGGAGAG
>NC_079224.1:40565261-40575261 GCF_029633865.1 Lampris incognitus | reverse complement strand
TGAAGATGTAGCGTCTTCTCCACCCAGGAAAAACCCGGTTTGGTTACTTCTAAAGCTGGGTCACCCTGGTGATGGTGACGTTCCAGCAGAGCGGTTGTCAAGAATTGTACCGCAGACGGCATCCGGGTGGCGTGGCGGTCTATGCCGTTGCCTACCAACACGGGGATCGCCGGTTCGAATCCCCGCGTTACCTCCGGCTCGGTCAGGCGTCGCCTCCAGACACAACGGCCGTGTCTGCAGGTGGCAGTGTTGTAGTACTCGAGTCCAGGACTCGGACTCGAGTCCTGATTTTCAGGCCTCGTGACTCGACTTGGACTTGAGCACTGATGACTCGGACTCGAAGACCGGGGACTCGACACTCGACTCGGACTCGAGGTTTAGTGACTCGACTACAACGCTGGTTTGTGTGCACAAACTCCCTTTGAAGTGGCGACAGCGGTGTCATTTTGTTTCGTGTCGACCTGTTTTATTTGTATGTCAGCTGTTTTACAGTGCCAGAGTGGAGCACCGGAGCCCATCTTGAAACTCGACCCGGACTCAACCTTGATGACTCGGGCGCGGACTCAGATAATGGGGACTTGACTCGGACTTGACTCGGACTCTTCTTTGGGGACTTGGACTCAGACTGGAACACTGGGGACTCGAGACTCGACTCGGACTCGAGGTTTAGTGACTCGACTACAACACAGGCGGGTGGGAAGCCGGATGTGGGTATGTGTCCTGGTCGCTGCACTAGCGCCTCCTCCGATCGGCCGGGGCTCCTGTTCGAGGGGGAGGGGGAACTGGGGGGGAATGGCGTGATCCTCCCACGGCCTACCCCCCCATGGCGAAACTCCTCACTGTCAGGTGAAAAGAGGCGACCGGCGACTCCACATGTATCGGAGGAGGCATGTGGTAGTCTGCACGGCGTGCTGGCTAGGTGGAGAACGGCTCAGGCGGCCTTCAGACCGATGACGAGAGGCTTTGTTTTTGCTGTGCATTTTGCCTGCCGCTGCAAACGGAGCTTCCCGGGAAACGTAGGGATCACTTTACCGCGCGCACACACATAATCATGGCAATTTTGCTGCACCTCGTCTGTGAACACAGTAGCCCCTCTCCCTCCAAAGCATGTCCTGTTTCCACTTTCGGTATGGCTTGGAAAAATATAGCGGTTGAAGGGAAAATGCACGTTTCGTCCCAGAACAACGTGCAAATAAATAATGCAAGAAGGACGCGTCGCTTGCGAGTTACGTCAGTTCGGATATATTTCAAGCTCCGCTTTCACAATCAGGACACTTTGACGATATGGCGGCGCAAAAGCTGCGGCGCTGCGGCATCGACTAACGCCTCTTGTAATCTCTCCGCTTATTTATTTAGGGAGCCCTTACACTCACATACAGGCACACATGGCCCAATGTAAACATGCTAATTAGCAGGGAGGTTGACACAAAGTAGGGCCACTACGCCGTCGGCCATCTGGTTTGGCGTGGCTGCCTTATGTGTAGGTCTCTGGTCTCGCCCGGCCCACATGTCTAACACCACTTTGCAACGAGGGACGCACGAGTCGGGGCCAAAACCTCCCATACCAGACGAAATTAAGACTTCACACCTACATTCACGTATACGTGCACGTAGAGACTCTTAAATTACCCCACATGTGCGTGCGCGCACACACACACACACACACACACACACGAGAGAGAGAGAATTAATTAGGGTTGGAAATGCAGTGGCAGCCTCATTCCTATAAATCTTTCTATTATCTCAAGTGATTGGTGGACACAGCAGCTCATTTCCTGTCTCGGAGTCCAGACTGAATGACATTTGGTGATTAACCCCACGGTTCCTGGTCTGCCAAGCACCTTCTATGTGTGTGTGTGTGTGTGTGTGTGTGTGTGTGTGTGTGTGTGTGTGTGTGTGTGTGTGTGTGTGTGTAGGAGTTACATAGATCGATATAGATAGACACATATAGATAGATAGATAGATAGATAGATAGATAGATAGATAGATAGATAGATAGATAGATAGATAGATAGATAGATAGATGAATAGTAGGGGTGTAAGACAATATCGATACACTCAAGTATTGCGATATTATCTGTTGTGATGCTGTGTCGATTCTCAAAACCACTCTATCGATTTTTGATTGTTTACATGTTAGTGTTTGTGACAAATATTTTGTGTTGTGTGTAACCCCATGGCCGCTAGATGGCAGTGTTGGGATCTATCTTCAGCCATTTGACTCTTCCAATCCAACGCAACAACGTAAACTGAGACAAGAATAAGCACAAAGAACACAGGCCTATGTAATCGCAATATATCACGATATATTGAATCGTAACCCCTGTATCGTGATACATACTGAATTGCCAGATTCTCCCCAATACACAGTCCTAATAGCCTGGCTAGCTAGCTAGCTAGCTATTGTTGGTTAGTAAGGTTAACTTGAGCCTAACAGGAAATTACACATTAAACATTCTAGAGGGAGCTCTCATTTAAAATACATTAGAAATTCCTATCTCCCACAACATTTTCTTTTTACATTTTTCCTTTATATGGAATCCCATTAACAGCATTTTACATAATCGTCTTTAGGGAGATACTTTTACAAAGTGATCCATCTTTTCTGCTTTTTGCAGCGTAATTATGGAACACAGAAACGGAACACGGGGTGTTTTTCCATTTTAGGTAAAAGAAGAAGAAAAAAAGGGAAGGAAAACATACAAAAACCATACTTACACAAACAAAAGAAGGACGTTTCGGGGAAATATACAATTTCCACTTCTGCCACATTTCCTCCAATTTAGCTCCCTGGAGCCTCGCGGAGAAGGTGACTCTTTCCGTCACAACTATTTCATAAATGACGTCATAGCAGCGGTCCTCCTCTATAGCAGGGGGGGGGGTGTCTGGCTGAAGCCGTTGCCTTTGTAATTGCCTTTCTAGCCGCTACACTCAGCATTCCAGATAAGTAACTCGTTTTAACGTTTGTGTGGGTGTTGCATGTGAGAAACTGCACTGCATTTCTTTTATGGTTGTTTATACATTATTTTATGTATGAAACGCCGCAGTACTCGGGATTTTCCTGAAGCGGTTCTGGGCAGAATAGCCCACATCTACGTATCCGGTTATTTTCTTGCCCGGTGCGGGATTCGATACGGGGTGTACTGCGTCACAAGGCGACGTCACTAACCGCTCGGCTAACGTGTCTTATTAGTAGTTTACAGTCGTCACCTTCCCCGGAAGCGCGCCCTCGCGCTTTGTTCTTCCCGCGCTCCGAAGAGACTTCTGAGGATCTGCGCACTTCCGGATCCCACCGCTGCCACCAATGTAACCGGTTGTTTTGTTGCCCGGTGCGGGATTCGATACGAGGTGTACTGCACCACATGGCGACATCACTAACCGCTCGGCTAAAGTGTCAGACCCGTTAGCTAGGGGGCTAACGTGTCTTATTAGTAGTTTACATCTATTTATTTGAATCACGTGGCAGAGCTCGTATTTCATGGCTGCGGCCTCCTTTTCGCCCTCCGCCAGCCTTCAAGTCGGCACGTGCGTGATCCGCGGTGGCCATTTTGTGCCAGAGAGCAGTCTGCAGGAGTCAGCCAGCGTTGTGGAAAGTGAACAGTTGTACCTGCCAGCAGAAGTCGCTCCTCTGGGACGTTATGTGTGAGTCTTTGGCTGGAGCCGTGAATGTTATGCCCCACTAGCTTGCCTTTTCTTTTTTTCCCCTTGCACAGCGAAATGGGGTTTTGTAAACCTACCGAATACCGTGACATGGATTTGTGACCCAGAAATCCGCCAAAGTAAACTTTTGGGCCGTATCGATGGTTTTTTGGCCGAGTCCTCCGTGCTGCGGAATTGAGGGCAGACCTAGTTCCTCTTCCTGTTCCGCGGTGACGTCACACGCGCCGTGGGAGCCGTCGGGAGCACCTGTGTCCCATCTCCATGACAACCGAGCTCGAGGCTTCTGGGTGATGGAACGCGCGTAGACGAGCCAGGTGGCGTGCTCAAGCAGGCGCGCGCGCGCTCGCACATATACACTCACACGCATGGCGCAGCGGGTTGTAAAAAAAAAAAAAAACAACCCCCAAAAAACTTGGTAGCCAAATAAATCACACAACATGGAGTCTGGGGTGAGAGCCCCCGATGAGACACAGAGCCTACAGAAATAGGCCATCACAGAGCCCGTTCCTCCCAGCCAGCGCCGGAGTTAATGGCTTTTAGATCTCTGGGAGCCTTTCTCGCTCTGTCTGTATTTGCAGGTTTTGTCTCCACCATCTAACAGCTGTTATCTCCTCTCGGCCAATTCCATCTTCTGCCCTGGACGGCGGCACACGGCGGCGGCGGCGGCGGCTCTGGAACCGCCGCCGTAATGAGGAACGCTTTGCCGTGTTCTGGAATATTCATTAACGCCATAAATGGATAGCTCCCGTTTCCCTTACTTGTCCTTGGATGGTTAAGCTTATTTGGTAAGAGAAGAAGGAGAAGAGGGAGGGAAGTGCAGGAGAGGAAATTTTAGGGCAAAAAAAAAATAGTTGACAAAAAAGAAAAAAGCGGGGGGGGGAGGGAGGAGGGGGGTGACTTAGCTGTGAGCTCGCTGAAGCAGAATAACGTCGTGTGAATATAAGAGACCTGAAATTGGATCTTTTTCAGTTTTTGTGCGCGCGTGTGCGCGCGCACGTGCTCTCGCGCGCGCCCGTTTGGTTGTGGTCCTGCCCCCGCGTCTCCACGCCACAAGCCTTTTACACTTTGTTCCCAGTAAAGCGAGCGAACATCCTTCATGTCACATTATTATAATAGAAACCACGGGGCTCGAACCAACAGCGCGACACGCACAACCACTTACCAGCCCGGGGCTCGGGGACTCGACCCAATCATTTATGGTGGAGGCGGTGGTGCAGAGTCGCGAGCTTCTCGGAACATGCTGCTGTTCAGAACGCGTCTGTCTCCACCCGCTCGGAAGGTCACGGGTGGCGCTGGACGCACGCGGCGGGTTGCGTGTGCGTGAACTCACGAGGTCAAGCCGCCGTTAACTGAGAGAGACTCGAAGCGAAGGGGGGAGTCCGCATGCGCAGGGATGCAGCTTTGTCAGGAGTTCCATGTGCACGGCGTCCGGGTGGCGTGGCGGTCTGTCCCGTTGCCTACCAAACCCGGGGATCGCCGGTTCGAATCCCCGCGTTACCTCCGGCTTGGTCCTGCGTCCCTACAGACACAACTGGCCGTGTCTGCGGCTGGGAAGCCGGGTGTGGGTGTGTGTCCTGGTCGCTGCACTCTGATCGGTCGGTGCGCCAGTTCGGGGGGGGGGGGGGAGAATAGCGTGATCCTCCCACGTGCTACGTCCTCCCTGGCGAAACTCCTTACTGTCAGGTGAAAAGAAGCGGCTGGTGACTCCACATGTATGGGAGGAGGCACGTGGTAGTCTGCAGCCCTCCCCGGATCGGCAGAGGGGGCGGAGCAGCGGCCGGGACGGCTCGGAAGAGCGGGGTAATTGACCGGATACAATTGGGGAGAAAATGGGGGGGGGGGTCTAAAAAAAATCATGTGCAGGTTGGTTTGTAATGCGAACACACACACACACACACGCCCGCCCACATGCACAGCCCCTATTTATCCCCAGTCACAGGCGGCTGCTCCTCGGGGAGCAGGAGTCCGCCTCCACCCTCGGCGTCCCTGTGCGCTAAGCGGTCAACTGTCCCGGCGCCATTACCCTCATCATCACGCCTCGATCAGTGACGGATGAAGCCGCCGCCAAACCGAGGCGCGATTAGAAGTGTTAATTAAATGGCTGCTCCTTCTTGCGTCAGCTCGACTCCTCGTGCCAAACGCCCTAACTGGGGAGCCGCACGTGATGAGCCGAGGTCCCGGTGGAGGGTCTTAGGGAAGACGTGCTCGTGTTCGCGTGAAGCTTCGCAGATCGTAGCGTGGCCGCCGTGGTTGCCGGCACGCGGAGGACGAGCTCGGCTTATCTTTCATCCGGGGCACATACCGAGCCTCTTTCCGGCCTGAGTGCGTGCACGTGCGTGCGCGTGCGTGCGTGCACGCGGTGGAGTGCGGGGATGGTGTAAGTGCTTTCAGAGCATCAAGTATTACTGAAGAGAGGGATACCTTGGGATTGTATGGTGGCCATTTTTTTACCCCCTCCCCCCTTTTCTCCCCAATTGGCCCATTGCTCCACCCCCTCTGCCGATCCGGGGGAGGGCTGCAGACTACCACACGCCTCCTCCCGTACATGTGGAGTCACCAGCCGCTTCTTTTCACCTGACCGTGAGGAGTTTCGCCAGGGGGGGGGGGGCGGAGCGCGTGGGAGGATCACGCCATTCCTCCCAGCCCCCGAACAGGCGCCCCGACCGACCAGAGGAGGCGCTAGTGCAGCGACCAGGACACATACCCACATCCGGCTTCCCACCCGCAGACACGGCCAACTGTGTCTGTAGGGATGCTCGACCAAGGAGGTAACACGGGGATTCGAACCGGCGAGCCCCGTGTTGGTAGGAAAGGGAATAGACCGCTACGCTACCTGGATGCCCTGTGTGCTCGCCATTCTTGAGTGTCCACAAAACCACTAACGGCACACACTCAGAGTAGGTGTGAGTGTACACACATGGGTGTGGCCTGGGCCCACCTCCTCACCTGTGTGTTGTGTACCTGTGAGGGGTCCTCAGGTGAACCCGTGTCTCCAACCGTGCATCGTTCCCTCCCACTAAATAAGGAACCTGACAAACGCCCCAGTTCTAAATAAACTCAACAGATTGGACCGTTTAATGTCACCATGTCAGGGTGGCACCCCGGGGGCCCAGCAGGAAGGTCCTGGGTTCGAACCCCCGGGGTCGTCCCAGGTCCTTGCTGTGTGGAGTTTGCATGTTCTCCCCGTGCCAGTGGCGAGTTTCCTCCCACCATCAAAAAGACATGCACGTTAAGGTTAATACTCCTGCCTGTGCCCTTGAGCAAGGCGATGGAAAAAACGAACCGGAGTTGGTCCCCCGGGTGCTGCACGGCGCGTGCCCACTGCTCCTAACTACCCGGCTAGGATGCAGGGCAGCGTCCCCCCCCCCCCCCGGGGGATACTTTATTATATATATATACTTTATTATATATATATATATATGTATAAGTTAATATCTGCTGATGTGGGCCTGTCACTTGTGAAAGACTGCTGCTCCCTTTGTCTCGTTTTATCCCCGCCGAGGCTCGGCGAGGACGGAAGCGGGGCTTGGCTGCGTGTGTGCGCTTGTTTGCGTGAATTTATGGCTGCTCTGCTTCAGCTTTGTCCGTGCGGGGGGGAGGCAGGGAGGGGGAGGGGGAGGGGGAGGGGGATTACCAGCTCACTCCTTTAAACTGCGTTAAAGACATTAAGACATGTCTGCTCCGAACAGGTGTGTTTATCCCTCTCCAACCTGCCAAGGAGCACTCGAACCCGCGCAGCCGCCCGTGTGTGCGTGGGTGTGACTGTGTGTGTGTGTGTGTGTGTGTGTGTGTGTGTGTGTGTGTGTGTGTGTGTGTGTGTGAGTCCTCCGTGTGCTGTGTAGAAGACAGTCTAATTTAAACAGGATTTAGAAGCAGTGATGGACCGTTTACACTCATGTGCAACATCACAGTGAACCACCCACGCACACACTCACGTTCTGCAACCACACAGACGCACACACACACACACACACTCACGTTCTGCAACCACACAGACGCACACACACACACACACACACACACACACACACACACACACTCACGTTCTGCAACCACACAGACGCACACACACACACACACACACACACACACACACACACACACACACACACACTCACGTTCTGCAACCACACAGACGCACACACACACACACACACACACACACTCACGTTCTGCAACCACACAGACGCACACACACACACACACACACACACTCACGTTCTGCAACCACACAGACGCACACACACACACACACACACACACACACGCACACACTCATGTTCTGCAACCACACAGACGCACACACACACACACACACACACACACACACACACACACACACACACACACACACACACACACTCACGTTCTGCAACCACACAGACGCACACACACACACACACACACACACACACACACACACACACACACACGTTCTGCAACCACACACACACACACACACACACACACACACACACTCACGTTCTGCAACCATACAGACGCACACACACACACGCACACACTGACCTTCTGCAACCACACAGACGCACACAAGCCCCACAGAGGCTGTACACACACACACACACACACACACACACACACACACACACACACTGACGTTCTGCAACCACACAGACGCACACAAGCCCCACAGAGGCTGTACACACCGACACACACACACACGTTCTGCAACCACACAGACGCACACAAGCCCCACAGAGGCTGTACACACACACACACACACACACACACTGACGTTATGCAACCACACAGACGCACACAAGCCCCACAGAGGCTGTACACACACACACACACACACACGTTCTGCAACCACACAGATGCACACAAGCCCCACAGAGGCTGTACACACCGACACACACACACACACACACGTTCTGCAACCACACAGACGCACACAAGCCCCACAGAGGCTGTACACACACACACACACACACACACACACACACACACACGTTCTGCAACCACACAGACGCACACAAGCCCCACAGAGGCTGTACACACACACACACACACACACACTGACGTTCTGCAACCACACAGACGCACACAAGCCCCACAGAGGCTGTACACACACACACACACACACACACACACGCACATACTCACATTCTGCAACCACACAAAAGCACACAAGTCCCACAGAGGCTGTACACACACACACACACACACACACACACACACACACACACACACACACACTGACGTTCTGCAACCACACAGACGCACACAAGCCCCACAGAGGCTGTACACACACACACACACACACACACACACACACACACACACACAAAGCCAGACAGCCACACACACACAAAGCCAGACAGCCACACACACACCTGCACACACACACACACACACACAAAGCCAGACAGCCACACACACACCTGCACATACACAGACACACACACACACACACACACCCAGGCAGGCAGGCAGGCACAGTGGAAGGCGTTGTGTGGATATTTAGCTCAGCAGAAGTGCGTTGGTTTTGTGTGGCGTGCGAATACTTTCCCGGTTCTAATCCGCCCATTCCTGTCGGCATGAAAGATGGGGATTAACGGAGGAAAGGTGAAGACGGAGCGGAGGCCGGGCCGGAAGGGAGCGCGGGGAGAGGGGGGGGGAGAGGGGGGGGGAGAGCGTTCCGGAAGCCCTTCAGGATTCCTTCCTGGCTGCTGTGCCGACTGCAGATGAGAGGGCCTCTTTGTGGGAGGCCAAACGCTCTCGCCGATCGGCCGACGAGGCGCCGCGCTCGCACCGGCGAACTTGGCAGGGCGGTGTGGTGGGAATGTGCTGCTGGAGCCGGAGCGCCTCCCGGCGGCGGCGGCGGCGGCGGCGGCAGCAGCAGCATCACTATACAGAAACATAAAGACAGAACCGGGACGGAGGGTCGAGCGATGGCCGACGTTCACCCCACGGCCCTGAGGTCAGCACAGGAACTGCACACAGATCTGCATCAGCACCTCCCTCCACTTTAGAGGTCTGTTCTCCCAGGCGGGCTCCGCTGCTGTGTGTGTGCTGTGTGTGTGCTCTGTGTGTTGTGTGTTGTGTGTGCTGTGTGTTGTGTGATGTGTGTGTTGTGTGTGTTGTGTGTGTTGTGTGTGATGTGTGTGTTGTGTGATGTGTGTGTTGTGTGATGTGTGTGTTGTGTGTGTTGTGTGTGATGTGTGTTGTGTGTGATGTGTGTTGTGTGTGCTGTGTGTGTGCTGTGTGTGTGATGTGTGTTGTGTGTGTTGTGTGATGTGTGTGTTGTGTGTGATGTGTGTGATGTGTTGCTGGTCAGTCCCTGTGTGCAACCTTCCACTGCTTTCTTTTGTTAGCC
>NC_079224.1:40537761-40562761 GCF_029633865.1 Lampris incognitus | reverse complement strand
TTTGAGTCTGTGTGTGTGTGTATGTGTGTGTGTGTACATGTTTGAGTCTGTGTGTGTGTATGTGTGTGTGTGTGTACATATTTGAGTCTCTGTGTGTGTGTGTATGCACATATTTGAGTCTGTGTGTGTGTGTATGTGTGTGTGTGTGTGTGTACATATTTGAGTCTGTGTGTGTGTGAGTGTGCTTGTGTGTGTGTGTGTGTGTGTGTGTGTGTGTGTGTGTGTGTGTACATATCTGAGTCTGTGTGTGTGTGTGTGTGTGTGTGTGTGTGTGTGTACATATTTGAGTCTGTGTGTGTGTGAGCGTGCTTGTGTGTGTACATATTTTGAGTCTGTGTGTGCGTGTGTGCGTGTGCTTGTTTGTTTACACCTGTGCAGGCATGTCTAAATGGTTTCCTTTTCACACCAAAACAAAGCTGATTGCCTCAGTTAGTAATATTAATCGATAATTACCCACCGCTGCTTGTCTCTGACTCCGTTAGGAGATGCGTGGTGTCATCTTTCAATCCTGTGCTCCGTTTTGTTGTTTTAATGGTTGTGTTGATGGAGTTGATTTTCACCTCGCTTTGCTCTCTCTCTCTCTCTCTCTCTCTCTCTCTCTCTCTCTCTCTCTCTCTCTCTCTCTCTCTCTCTCTCTCTCTCTCTCTCTCTCTCTCTCCCCCCCCCCACACACACATACAACTACATATATACATACAGACGTACCCACATGCACAGTGGGCTGAAAGAGTGGCCTTGTCATGCTCTTATATTTGTTGTTTCGGAGCGCTTCTAGTGATGGAGTATTTCTTTGGTGCTCTCCGTCGGCTCCGCTCTCCATACGTACTCCGCTTGACATCCTATTTGGTGGACATTTGCCTCGGCGACATTGGCTTTCTCCTCTCCTCGACTTATCCAAACAGTGTCGAAGATGAATGCTGCGCGGGTCCTTCATACAGCGGCGCTGGCGTCCCCCCCCCCCCCACGCACGGCGAGATAATGGGAAACAGAAAATGGAACTGTAAATGTCTCGGAGGCTTGATTTGTCACACAAAGCCTGGAGAGAAAGTATTGGCATCTCAGAAAATTTTTTTTTTTTTTTCGTGGCAATATTTCCGAAGCGAGGAGCTGACTTTTTTATATGCAAATTGGCGGCGCTGCGTGTGTCCATGTGCATGTGCGCGTGTGCTGGAGTGTGTATTTGTGATCACTTCTTGGGGTCATGCGTGCTGTGGGACATATCTGTAATGTCTAACAGCTTTTTCTCTTCTTCTTCTTCTGAAACCCGTTTGCCGGGTGCACAAATATGCCATCAATGCCAACATGGCTCTAGGTGTCATTGTCCCTGCCACATGCCGAACGGCCGTATTCCCGGTTAATCAGATGGGGAACTTAGAGTCTCTTGCCCTAGTTTGCAAACTTGAGCTGTCACATTCTCCCTTATTCCTAAAGGAAGTTGAAGTAGGGTGGCACAGGACTGAACAATATTGCCAAAAAAAGGCAACGTTGCCATGTAGTATACGTATTGCAATATTAAAGCCGCATTAGGCAATATTTTTGATAGGGAACGTAATGAAAAAGGATCGCAATTACTACTGATGCACCTGAGAACGAACACCCCGGTCTAGTTTTCCTTAACCTTCAGCTCGTTGCTTGGTTTTGTTGGTCCAACCCCCCTAAACCAGAGGGCAAGCAAGCTACTCAAGACTCACAAGTTCAGAAGGATCCTGCTACCTGTTCAGCATGAAATGACCGAGAGTCTCTTCACTAGAATATAAAGGAACGGCATAATTTAACCGGGCCGGCACGGCAGCGCAGTGGTTAGCGCGGTCGCCTCACAGCAAGAAGGTCCTGGGTTCAAACCCCGGGGTAATTCAACCTCGGGGGTCGTCCCGGGTCGTCCTCTGTGTGGAGTTTGCATGTTCTCCCCGTGTCTGTGTGGGTTTCTTGCGGGTTCTCCGGTTTCCTGCCACAGTCCAAAGACATGTAGGTCAGATGAATTGGCCGTACTAAATTGTCCCTAGGTGTGGATGTGTGTGTGTCGGCCCTGTGATGGCCTGGCGGCCTGTCCAGGGTGTCCCCCCGCCTGTTGCCCAACGACTGCTGGGATAGGCTCCAGCATCCCCGCGACCCTGGGAGCAGGATAAGTGGTTTGGATAATGGATGCAGGGATAATTTAACCAGATGTATTCAGCTTTTAAATTTCAAAGCATCATTTGCAAAGAATGTACCATCCTAGCAATGATTAGGGTCATTTTAGAGGCCGGTGATAAGGCAGTTGTCTCAGAAGTCGATAAATCTGACTAAATTACACTATTTGTCAGGTGCGCTGGGATGTGTTTCTTCAAGGAGCAATCGAGCCCCGTTAGATTTCATTTTTTTTATCAAGCAGCATGAATTTTAGCCTCACATGACTCATGGGCCTGATTCACGTTACATTGCATCCTTTGCAGTGTGCCTATTATGGGCGGCACGGTGGCACAGCGGTTAGAGTGGTTGCCTCACAGCAAGAAGGTCCTGGGTTCGAACCCCGGGGGGGTTGTCCAACCCTCGGGGTCATCCGGGTCGTCGTCAGTGTGGAGTTTGCCCGTTCTCCCCGTGTCTGCGGTGGGGTTTCTCCGGGTGCTACAGTTTCCCCCCCCCCCCACCACCATCAAAAAAGAAACATGTTAGGGTTTGTACTCCTGTCTGTGCCCCTGACCAAGGCAATGGGGGACAGCACTGGAGTTGGTCCCCGGGCCCAGCATGAAGGCGGCGGCGGCGGCGGCCCGCTGCTCCTAGCGACACACATCACAGCTAGGATGGGTTAATTTGCAGTAGCTGAATTTCCCCCAAGGGGATTAATAAAGGAAACTTGATTAATTGATTAATTAACTACACCGTGTGTGTTGCGATGTCAATTATGAAACGATATATTGTCGAGCACTAGGGTTTCATTTAGCCACGGGGGAGCACGACGTGCTAATCACTTGGAAATGAGCGGATGCGGGTTGCTAGCAGTATACTAGGTGCTGTAGCCAAGGTTTCTTTTTTTGGGGAACCCTGGTGTCTCGCGGTGACCCCGGGGTCACCGCGAGACACCAGGGTTCCCCAAAAAAAGAGAGAAAGAGATCCCAGTTCAGTCCCGAGAGCGTAATTGCCCGGGCAGAGTTTTTGTGAGCCTCACCTGAGCCTTTGTCCGCGGTAGCGATTCTCCTGTATGACTGCAAGAACTGGCTTTAGTCCACCGCGAGACTGCGTGGGGAGCTTTTCAGCGCTACAGTCTAGTTGCTGGAACAGGCACAGGTGGACTTCCTAAAAGCTCACCTGTCTGGCTGGGGAGGAAAGCAGCAGGGGGGACCCAGAGAAGACATATGGTCTCTTATGATGAAAAGTGGAAAGTTTCCCTGGTGTGTGTGTGTGTGTGTGTGTGTGTGTGTGTGTGTGTGTGTGTGTGTGTGTGTGTGTGTGTGTGTGTGTGTGTGTGTGTGCTCTCCTTCTTGTGCGCAATTAAAATGAGAAAACCAGCGGAGGACAATGAAAGCGGAGGACCCTAGTAGTGTAGACACTCGTCCCGGGCCTTCAAATATTGAAAACGACATTGACATAGCTTTCCTAAAACACCGAACTGTTGAAACGCAGCTTTTTAAAGAAAATGTTGGAAGAGCATCTTAAAACATTTGAGTTTTTTTGTTAACGTTGAAGCACTGAAACAACTTTTAGAAACATTGAAAGAGTTTCTAAAATATTGACACTGCATTTCCACACCCGTATTGGTTCTGCAGTATTTGCGTGTGTGCGCATGTGTGTGTGTGTGTGTGTGTGTGCGCATGTGTGTGTGTGTGTGTGTGTGTGTGTGTGTGTGTGTGTGTGTGTTTAACACACATCTGTGCAATAGCAACACAGTCACACATTGGCCCATAACTACTAGACACAAAGGACATCTGTTGTCCAGCTACTTTGGTATGTTGGCCATCTTGTTTTATTTATTCATTTATTTATTTACTTTCTAATAGCCACATTTATGAACTTACAAACGTTTTGAGAACAATCGCTCAGCCAGCCAGCCAGCGGTCCACGGAGACACCTAATTATTAAAAATGTTTGGTACGACTTCCTGCGTCGTTGTGTGTGCGCGATGCGCACAGTAACGTTAACTGTTAGCCTATGCATATTAATATCTTAGCATATGCATATTAATATCTTAGCCTATACATATTAATATCTTAGCCTATGCATATTAATATCTTAACCTGTGCATATTAATATCTTAGCCTACGCATATAATATCAATCTAGAGATCGTTAGCCTCATAGGATAAATGCCTAAGTCATTTTTTGGCTAAACTGAGATTTCTGCCTACATGTGTTCTCCTCAAGCTGCTGCATCACCCTGGATTAGTGCCTATGTCCTAAGCCAATCACAACACTTTTTACATTCAAAAATGACAATCTGCCCAAGTCACTCGTGGGACTTGAGCATTTTTACGTTGACAAAAAAATAAAGAAAAAAGTTGCATACAAGAAAGGCTCCTGCTGCTCGGCTTTCTCTCTTTCCTTATCTGGTAAGATAATCCATATTTCTTTGATTTACTGTAGGCCTAGTGTAAATGTACTCAGTGGATATGAAAATGCGTTTTCTCTTATTATCCGAAAATCCTAAAAAATGACTTAGGCATCTATGCTATGAGGCTAACGATATATAGTGTCATAACTGGACTGCAGTCCAAGAGTAAGACTGTGGGATCGCAGCAGCTAAACGTTATCGACCCGGAACAGCCGTGTACTCGCTGTCTTGAACGCACCCCTTTCCTCCTGCGAACCAATGACGAATGACTCTCACGCCGAGCGAGCGTATCTTTGCGCGTTCGCTCGCTCGCGACCGAAAGCTCAGCGGGGCTGCCGGGGAATGAACGGAAGTGTCGTAAACCGCGCCTCGCCCGATGCGGCCAATCGGGCAGCGCTTCTTTCATGAATATTAACGAGCCTTCCCCCGCCACACACCGGCCAATCGGGCAGCGCTTCTTTCATGAATATTAATGAGCACCCCCCCCGCCACGCACCGGCCAATCGGGCAGCGGTTCTGTCATGAATACCGCCACGCACCGGCCAATCAGGCAGCGCTTCTGTCATGAATATTAATGAGCCTCCCCCCTGCCACGCACCGGCCAATCGGGCAGCGCTTCTTTCATGAATATTAATGAGCCCGCCGCCCTGCATTGCGGGAATTCGCTCTTCCGGTTCCTCCTCCTCGTTTTTCGCTCAAAATAAAAATGAATGGCCTCCATATTTAGCGGCGTCTCTGCGATACTGTTTAAACGCGTTTGCGCCTGGCCGACTACTACGATAGGTTGTAATCTTGACTCGCGCGCCGCGCTCATAAATTAGTCTAACTACTAATGTATCTAACGGGTTTGACCCTTTAGCCGAGCGGTTAGCGATGTCGCCTTGTGATGCCGTACACGCCATATCGAATGCCGCACGCGATATTATGAACCCTACATAGCCCTCGCCAAAATCCCGTACCCTGTCCCAAATCTCGCGAACGGACGCCGGATTTCCGCTGCGTTGCTAAGGAAACAATCAACTATCAACTCGGTGCGAAGCAAAGCTAACGTTAGCTACCTTCAATTTTGTAATTTTGTATTTTTCGCAATTTTGGACAGCTGGCTGCTTTTGTAATTTTGGACTGCTGGCTGTCAACAACAGAACGGAGGTAAGTAACGTTAGTTGTCTGAAAATGAACATATATCTGATAAATAGACTTTCTCACATTTAAGAAAGCTGATCAGTAAGTTGTTACCTGTGTATAAATGTAAAAGTCATATTACTACAATATAGGAGCTCGTTTTGTTTGTAGTCATGATAAGGGGTGAAGTATCCTATGCTCAAACGTGGAGCAAGCAAAGATTGAGTTAAAAACGTTAATGTTGATTGTGGATAACTTAGACAGGTTAAATTGTGGGTGTACAGCGTTTCCTTGATGAGCGCTAACCCCATAACAACATATTTTCGCGTTGCTACGGTGGCGCACACGTGACAAAGCCAGAAACGGGATTTTGGCGAGGCCTATGTAGGGTTCATAATATCGCATCCCGCACCGGGCAAGAAAATAACCGGGTACATTGTGTTTCCGGTTCCGTACATATCTATATCTTATTTTTTTAGGGGGCGTGAAATACTCGCGTCGTGGCTTTTATAGTTTTACGGTAGAGCGTTAAGGGGTATTACCGAGCTAGAATAACGTGGCCTGAATGCATTAGTGCAAATGGACGTGTGTGTGTGTGTGTGTGTGTGTGTGTGTGTGTGTGTGCGTTGTGTGTGTGTGCGTGTGGTTTGGTGTAACGTGCAAGCCTGTGTAAAGATGTCTGCGGTGACACGATGATGAGTTTACTTTAAAGGGAAAAAAAATTGAATATGGATTTTTTTTGCCCACCGGGGAAAGAAAATCCCACCACAGCGGTTTGAATTTCAAAAATGACAGTGTGCCTGGAACACGTGGATACCAGAAGGGCAGCGAGGAGGCATCGCGCATAACCCTCTTTGTGCGTGTGTGTGTGTGTGTGTGTGTGTGTGTGTGTGTGTGTGTGTGTGTGGTGTTAGTGTAGATAGCGGGACCGAAAACTAAAGCACTTATGATCCTAATTCTTTTTGGAGGTGGTAGGTATTGTCTCAGAGAGTAAGGGGAAAGATTTTTTTTAAAATTATGCATAATTATGCATAAATATGCAAAATATGCATTTTTCTAAAAATGGCTAAAAACCACTTTTCTCAGCATTTCAGGGGATTCTGAGCATCTTTGATTTTTTTCACCTATATAAAAAAAAATTTCTGGGACTTTTGGCATGCAAAATATATGCATTTTTGCAAAAATGCACTTATGAGCCTATTTTTTTGGAGGTGGTAGATATTGTTCCAGAGAGGACCAGAAAAATAGCAGAAAATTAAAATAATTATAATAATTATGCATAATTATGCAAAATATGCATTTTCTAAAAATGGCTAAAAACCACTTTTCTCGGCATTTCAGATGATTCTGAGCATTTGGGGGGGAGGGAGTTGGAGTGGGAGGGGGGGGGGTTAGGGGCAGGGGGGGAAGGCGGTTAGCTGGCAGGATGAAGAGGAGGGAGGTTTAGACGGGTGGAGAACCAAACCGCTACATTGTAGCGGGGTTCTTCTAGTCTACTCATATATTTTCGTAATATGTGTGTTTGTGGTGTTAGTGTGTGTGTGTGTGTGTGTGTGTGTGTGTGTGTGGTATTAGTGTAGATAGCGGGACCGAAAACTAAAGCACTTTAGATCCTAATTCTTTTTGGAGGTGGTAGGTATTGTCTCAGAGAGTAAGGGGAAATCCCGGAAAATTAAAATTATGCATAATTATGCAAAATATGCATTTTCTAAAAATGGCCAAAAAACACTTTTCTCGGCATTTCAGATGATTCTGAGCATTTGGGGGGGGAGGGAGTTGGAGTGGGCGGGGGGGGTTAGGGGCAGGGGGGAAGGCGGTTAGCCGGCAGGATGAAGAGGAGGGAGGTTTAGACGGGTGGAGAACCAAACCGCTACATTGTAGCGGGGTTCTTCCAGTAACCCTCATACTTGACAACTTGTGTAGTATCTCCACGTTATGGGGAACAACCTGACTTCACATTTGAGGCAGGGGGCTGTCATGACGGGAGTAAATCTTGGGATTTGACTTTGTAACCATTTCACGCTCCTTAACGATGGATGTTGCACCGAGGGGAATGTTGGAACTTTTCGTTGACTGCCTTTCGAGTGCGTGGCTGTTAAATGGCACTATTTCACAGGCCGCGCTTTGGTGCAAGACGTAAATTGGGGCAACGTCATGTGCAAGTTTTAGAGAAACAGTCTTCGTCGTTTATTGACCGCAGCATGACAGATGATTCATAATTCAAGAGGTGTATTAATGTGCCTTGATTTTTCTATATTCTGTGTAGTGTGGAACAGCAGCCCCCCCCCCCTCAGATCCTTGCGGCGGACCTTCATATGATGCTCTCCATTAGGACCGATGTATTCATCACAACATGGCCCCCCCCGCACCCTTTGATTGCATGACGAGTTTTCATGTATTTAGCCGACTCCCTCACATGTTTGAACACGCGTGTTCATCTCCACACGGTTTACTTCCCCAGAAACCTTCACCCGTACCACGACTAAAAAGGCAACTAAATCAGCCCCCCTCTTTGTGACGCTGGCAAAACCTAAACCTCTTAACCCGGACTCGGTGCAGGCTCAGGCGAGTCACGGGTCCCTAGCTGAGCGGAGAAGTGTGAGGGAGCTGTGGCCCCGCCGTGAACCAGCGGTGTGTCGCTTTTAGCCCTGCCAGGCGGGCCTCCACCTGGGCACTGAGTTATTGCTGCCAGGGCCTCAGACACATCCATCAGCCCTTCATTAGAACCCAAATCGGTTTTTTTTGTGTGGTTCCCCCCCCCCCACCCACCCACCCACCCACCCACCCACAGCTCGTCTCTGCCAGCCCAACTAGCACCACATCCTGCCTGCTCAATTTATAGCCAGGGCCTCTTGTAAGAGCGGTTCGGCCGGGGTCTGTGTTCACAGCCCCCCCCCCCCACTTATCTCAGAAGGAGCCGCTGCACAGAGGCTCAGCAGAAAGCTCCTGACAGCGGCTGGCTTTTCATCCGGGCTGAAGTTGGGCTTGTTGTGGTCTGAGATTCTGGTGGAGTGATTATAGTTTAGGGAACTTTCCTAGTTTCATGGTTTTATGATTTTGGGGGTGGGGGTGGGGTGGGGGGAGTAATTTATTATGCAACACAGTAGAGGGGAAAAAATACACACGAGCACATTATCATTAAACATTTATTGTTGTGTTTTTTTTTCCCCACACACAACGGTGTTTTGGTCCAGCAAATAACACACGCAAGCCCGCTTTATATGGAAAACATAGTGTCGTATAAATTTGGCGAGGGGAAAAGTAGGTGCGTTGAACAGAAATGCACTGTAGCCGCCTTTTGGAAACCAGAATAATACTTGGTCGATGAAACTGAAGCTGCTGATTTTGATGGTTTTTGAACGTTCGTCTAACTGTCACGTAGAAATCATTTATTGTAGGTGAACAAAACTAAACAAAACGTACACACACACACACACACAGAGCCTGCAAATCTGTCATATTTGTCATTGATCGTCACTTAAAAGTAGATTTCCTTTAATGTTGTTAGCAGTGGATGGATCGGTGCCGAGCATTGATTATAGAAAAACTGTTTATGTCAATAAGTGATGCGCTGTCCCCTTACAATCCACTCGAAAACGTAAGAAAGTAACGTTAAGGGGGCGTCCGGGTAGCATAGCGGTCTATTTCATTGCCTACCAACACAGGGATCGCGGGTTCGAATCCCCGCGTTACCTCCGGCTTGGTCGGGCGTCCCTACAGATACAATTGGGAAGCCGGATGTGGGTATGTGTCCTGGCCGGTGCACTAGCGCCTCCTCTGGTCGGTCAGGGCGCCTGCTCGGGGGGAAACTCCTCACTGTCAGGTGAAAAGAAGCGGCTGGCGACTCCACCTGTATGGGAGGAGGCGGGTGGTAGTCTGCAGCCCTCCCCGGATCGGCAGAGGGGGGTGAAGCAGCGACTGGATTGGTTCGGGGGTAATTGGCCGGATCCAACTAGGGGGAAAAAAGGGGGAACATAAACTCACAGGACCCTTCCACTGTGAACTGCTCCAGCCACGGTGCGCGCGCTATCCTGCCTCATATTAGCCTAGCTAGTTAAGCTTGAGTGTTGTGCTGTTGGATTAGCCAATCAGCAACACCGCACACACAAACAAGCGAGTCCCTCGCCAGATGAGTTTGTACTTCCGCATCACAGCTTCCACAATTCTTACGGACTGGAAACTGCAACTTTTTCAATCGCGGATGGAGTGACACCGGTTCAGCCCAACATCCCTGATGCGTGCTTTTCCGTGAAGAGATCGTGCAATAAAAAGCAATGGAAACGTGTTTTGTTTGTTTGTTGGTTTTGTTTTTAAATTTTCCAGCCAGTTCTCATGGCATTCTTATTTTAGCGGCAATCTACTGTTATTTGTGGCGATTTTGCGCCATCTAGCGGCTTCCCGTAGAATAGATGCTGTTTTCGTATATACGTAGTAGTCAAAGGGCTGTGACGTCACCGGTCAAAGTTCATTCTAAACCCGGAAGCTGGTTGACAGAAGTTGTGTGATTACGCTGTTCTCTTTAACATTTCCTTCTAACTCTTGAAAGCGTTCATGCCTTGGGGAAGGCTTTGCTTGTGAGTATTGACTGAGAAATGTATTTGAGCATACATCGATAGATTGTTTTGAATGCTCGTTTAAATCGCGTTAGCCACGTTAGCTTCGAAAGCTAGTCTATGTAACCCGATGGATAGGCTAGGCTAGTGCAAATCTGTTTGTATGGAATAATGTATTGTATGGAGTAATGACAAGACGTATTTATAATGTACGTTTTATGTTTTTTACAGTTGAAAAAAAAATAATGTAAACTACTAATAAGACACGTTAGCCCCTAGCTAACGTGTCTGGCCCTTTAGCCGAGCGGTTAGTGATGTCGCCTTGTGGTGCAGTACACCCCGTATCGAATCCCGCACCGGGCAAGAAAATAACCGGGTACAAGAATAACACTCCATTGGTGAACTGAAGACAAGTAAAAGCCCGGAAACTATATCTTGCCTCTGAAGTTCACTGGCTGTGTTAGCTTAGCTGTTAGCTGTGTTGTCTAGTTGAGCGAACGGGCGGGAAATGAGGACAGAACGCCGGTTCTTTTCTCTTGACTATTTTTGACTACTTATGGAAGGCCCCGCCCACTTATTGAAACGCAGCTAATGGGATTTTTCAACTTTTTGTCGCGTTGCTTACAACTGAGTTAACATTTTGATGTAAACACGGCATTCCCCCCCCCCCCCCCCGTGTTTAGAAAACTCTCAAAAGAATGAACCGGTTGCAGGAAGACCCGGAAGCCCGATGCTAGTCGGCTCGCTCTAGAACGTTTTATGTGGGCCAACCGAAGACGTTATACGAGGCCGCACAGACAGAATCACATCACGTGGATTTCAGATACAAACACGGAGGTGCACAGAATTTGGAGATTTGGGCTGGATTATAGCAAAATTTGTGAACATATTGATCACTGTCCCTCACAGAAACGCCGCCCTGCAGGCGAGTGTGCGCATCACAGCGTGCACATTGTCAGTAGACGCACGTGGGTTTGTTGTATGGGACAGAAAACCCCGTTGGAAGTGGCCAGCATCACCAGAGACACCGTCAAAAAATAAGAAAGTGGTCAGTTTGCTTTCTTACTGCAGAAATGGGTGAAAAAAAAATCTGAATAAATACATAAAACCGAGAAAACCACAAATGGGGGGGGGGGTGAAATGGAATTTGGGAAAAAAATAAAAGGGATTTCATAGGGCCCCTATGTTATCATTCACCTGCACGGTGTTTAACATGAGAGGGACTCGACCTTTTTGGGGTCCTGGACCCCCTGCGTATTTTTGATCTACCCCGAGGACCCCTCCACCTGATCTTGGGGGAGGGGGGTTGCAATTTGATAGAAACAGTAGAAACTGCATTTTAAATTGCATTATAGCATTTATTCACTCTTTGGGGCAAAAATAAGAGCTTTCAGTTGTAACTTAGAGATAGTTAACAAAACAGAATTCTTATGCAGTAACTTACAGATATATGTAACAACACAGAATATGTATTCAGTAACTTTCAGATATATGTAACAAAACAGAATATGTATTCAGTAACTTTCAGATATATGTAACAAAACAGAATTCTTATGCAGTAACTTTCAGATATATGTAACAAAACAGAATATGTGTTCAGTAACTTTCAGATATATGTAACAACAGAATTTTTATGCAGTAACTTTTAACAATGCAAACGGGAGCGAGATCTCTTATTAAAATACAATAAATTACACTTGTGAAACAGATGTAATTAGAGAAAAAAGTCCTGTTACCCTTTATGGTTTAGGTAGATAAAGGTCTCAGTCACATTTGAGTAAAATAATCCTATTTCTATAAATGTCATAGGATCTTTTTTTTTAAAGATATTTTATTTTCACGGACCCCTTGCAATTACACCACGGACCACTAGGGGTCCGCGGATCCCCGGTTGAGAAACACTGCTCTAGAGCCAATATCTAAAATAACCCGATACTCTAAAATGAACTGAAGATGTGTTCAAGATAATTATTAGTATGGTTTTATTGCCTGGCACTAGGTGGCAGAAGGTAGAGGTTGGCTGGAGAGGGACAGAGATGTGGGTTCGTTCAAAGGAACTCTCCAATGGCTTTTCCTGTTCCCCCTTTGTTGCCGCTATCTCGTCTCTCTGCGTTCATTCAGACTCCACAATGGGGTACAAAGCTGCCGGCTGCTGCTTCCCCTCCATCCTGCCGCCCCTTCACCCACTCCCCTGCACTGCATTGCATTGTAAACCCGAGTTATTTAAACCAGTGTCGACAGAGTCAAGCTGAGGCAAGTGGAACTGGGACGTTCGCAAGCCCTCGACCATTCTCTCCTTGCCGGAAATTAGTTCTCTATTGTGCCTCCGCCGCAGCGGCTTAACAGAACTGGGCACGACGTAAAGACCGATATCTCAACAAATTACCCGGCAGCTCTTTCATGTTCTCCCTCCCCCAGCCCCTCTCTTTCTTCCTCTCTCTCGCGCCCTACTCCGAAGTCTATTTGAGTCTGTTAAGTTAAAAGGATCGTTTGTATGTCCCAAGTCATGTTTCTATGCGCGTGTCTGTGCGCGCAGCCAGGGCAGAATGTTAACTGATGTCCAGAAGCCTAAGTAAGGCGGGTTTATTTGACTTGTTTCCCTCAGGAAAATTCAAGTTTCTGACCTGTAATCTCCTGCATTCTGGTGAGTTTTCAGTGCTTGTGAGTCACAACCTACGGACAGCAAATGGACGTTAAGGACAAAATAGCTGAACATATTCTGGGAAAAAAGCAAATAAGACAAGTTACTGCAACATAATCTGACGGCCTCTGGTTATTCATCTACGTCGTTGTTATTATTTCCGTCACACACAACTCGAGGCAAGTGTTCTGGTTAATTAGCTTATTAGCCTGATTGTGGCACGGCGGTGCAGTGGTTAGCGCCGTCGCCTCGCGGCAAGAAGGTCCTGGGTTCGAACCCCGGGGTTGTCCAACCTTGGGGGGTCATCCCAGGTCCGTCCTCTGTGTGGAGTTGGCACGTTCTCCCCGTGTCTGCGGTGGGGTTTCTCCGGGTGCTCCGGTTTCCCCCCCGCCCATCAAAAAGACACGCATGGTAGGGTTAATACTGTGCCCCTGACCGAGGCGTGACAAGAAGAACTGGAGTCGGTCCCCGGGTGCTGCACGGCCGGCGGCTGCCCACTGCTCCTAGCTACACAGCTAGGATGGGGATTAATAAAGTATCTCAAAATCAAAAATTGTTAGACAAAGTTGTAGTGCAGTTGGGAAATATGTGAAAATTCAGATGGGTGACAGAGCACGTCGTGAGTTGGCTAGCCCCTTATGCTAACATGATACTGCAACCGGTTCTTTTCTTGCCCAGTGCGGGATTCGATACGGGGTGTACCGCACCACAAGGCGACATCACTAACCGCTCGGCTAAAGGGTCAGACCCGTTAGCTAGGGGCTAACTTGTCTTATTAGTAGTTTACAGTCGTCACCCTCTCCCGGAAGCGCGCCCTCGCGCTTTGTTCTTCCCGCGCTCCGAAGAGACTTCCGAGGATCTGCACACTTCCGGATCCCACCGCTGCCACCAATGTAACCGGTTACTTTCTTGCCCGGTGCGGGATTCGATACGGGGTGTACTGCGCCACAAGGCGACGTCGCTAACCGCTCGGCTAAAGGGTCAGATCCGTTAGCTAGGGACTGACTATGATTTGGTTTCCAAAAAAGTAGACACTTAAGTGTTGCTCACCCACGGCTGGTTGGCTCTCGCTGTTCTCCTCCCTCCGACCAGCAGGTGCGACAGTAACACGGTCGCTCATCACTGAGGGATGAGTTCTGATTGGCTGAAATGGGTCTTATTTGGCGGATGGATACGCCCATAGGGCCCTACGGAGGATTCGCTCAGATGTGTTGACAGATCTGCCTGGGCCCTGCCCCCCTGTGGATGCGCGTCGGCAGGGGGATTTATAACCACGTCAAAACGCTCTGGTTCACAGGCCCGGGTGACCCATCTGGCTACGAGGGTGCACGCGGCGCATCAGGTTGTCCATCATGACTTAAGTGAGCGCTGATAGGTCAGACTGCGGATGGGTCAAGCGAGCGCTTTCAAGTACGTCTCGTCGTCAGCGTGGAGCGGGTTCGTTGCGTGTGGAGTCCTCGTGCACGACACGTGTTTCACGGTCGTCTATTTTGGGGGGGGGTTTCTTTACCGGCAATACTTCTCAACTCCCGGCGCGCGGAAGCTGAGAAGAGCCGCTGCGTTGCTACAAAACAAACCCGCGCGTCGAATCAGAACCGCTTGGCTCTGTTTTAGCTCAGTGGCTCCAGCGCCGCTGGCTGTGTATCTGCAGAACACGCTCATTACATTGGAAATGACATGTGACCTTTTCCTCTGGTAAATGTAACACAGACCACGAGGGGAGGGGGAGGGGGAGGGGGGAGAGGGGGGAGGGAAAACAGGATTGCTCGTTGTGCGCCAGTGAGAAACTTGGCGAAACGAGAAGAAAGCGCCCATGTTGTTTTTCTTTCCCTTAGTCGGAATTCATCACCAGTCGCCGTCTACACTTGCACGCACGCACGGTGCAAAAGCACTTTTACGGGGGGGCTCAGGGGGGGGCTCCGCTGCTGCATGCATGCATGCACGCATGCGTTCATGCATATAAACCCATTTATGCGTACACATGCCGACGCTCACATTGACACGAGTGCATGCACACACGTGCAATTCGCCGACCCCCCCCCCGACCGTCTTGAACGGACAGGGAGGTCGGGTGGGGGGGGGTGCTGAGGTTATAAATCCGTTGTGTTCGGGTGGTGGTCCTCTGTTTTCCTTCTAGGTTGGCGCCCTGCCCACGTCAATAGTCCCTCCCCTCAAAAAAGGCGCTTAGCACGGGGTACTGACAGTGTCCTGACAATGAGTTACTATCTGCCGGCCAGGCGCCCCCTCCCCCACCCCACCCCACCCCACCCCACCCCCCACCCCAGTCTGACTGCCCGTCCCGCTGAAAAACAGATCTGTGGCGAGAGCAAAGGTTAATCTAGCGGCGAGGTTCCACCGGCGGCCGCCTTCTCGGCCATGTGTGACTGAGAATAGGCCGGGAGGAATTAACGCCGCCTCTGGGAGTGTTGACAGAAGTGCGTGTGCGCATGCGTGTGCGTGTGTGTGCATGCGTGTGTGTGTGTGTGCGCGCGTCAATGTCTGGGTGTCTTGAGTTGAGGGAGGAAGGAAGGGAGCGGGGGGAGGGGGAGGGGGGGCGATGAGGTTTGACAAGAGAGGTTTGTGTTCACGATTCATGATCCTCGCGGGGTGGCTCGCGCCGGACAGAGGTTGCTCGGTGCCATTTCAGAGACGCGATGCAAATACCGGCAGACGGTGCAAATATCACTTTTCTACTGCGGCATCGGTCCCTCGCAGCCTGTGTATTGTTTTTCACCACCACCCCCCACCACCACCACCCCGCCCCCACCCCCCGCGCTTCAATCATTGCAAGTGCACACAACGGGAAAACACAATCCAACCAGCTGAGGGTAACCTAAGAGGACGGACCCCTGTCGGTGTGTGTGTGTGTGTGCGTGTGCGTGTGTGCGTGAGAGACGGGGAAGGTCAGCTCGGGCCGAGGCCTCGTGAGGACACGGTGTTTAAACCCAGCTCCCCGCCGCCAGTGAGCCGGCCGTCTGTTTCTCCTCCAAACAGCTCTGCTGGATAAGCCCGTGTTGCCACAGCAGACCCTCCCGCCACCGGCCTGACACACTACCCGCTAAAAGCTACCCGCTTGGTGTGTGTGTGTGTGTGTGCGTGCGTGTGTGTGTGTGTGTGTGTGTGTGTCATATCCATCAGAATGAGATTTTTCTAGTCCGAATTGCTTTTTTGGGGCAATAGTCGACATTTTCTTTTCG
This sequence comes from Lampris incognitus, assembly GCF_029633865.1. Taxonomy (NCBI): domain Eukaryota; kingdom Metazoa; phylum Chordata; class Actinopteri; order Lampriformes; family Lampridae; genus Lampris; species Lampris incognitus. The sequence continues at coordinate 40,546,724 of NC_079224.1, read as the reverse complement.
CCGCAATTATGGCAGGTGTCAGCTCGAGTGTGTTGGCTGTGAGGTATTAGTTCTAGACGGGGGGGGCGAGGGGGTTTCAGTCCAAATCCTCACTTCGGGATTTTCTAGATTAGCATATTTGTTGCGGCAATAAACCGCGCGCGGGTAGCCGGGGACGTTTCCCTGGATTTGCGGTGCGCGAGCGACTCGGGAGAAACGCCCCAATTCGTGGCTTTCTCCAGATTATCTCTTGCGCGCGCCCCCCCCCCCCCGAGTGAAAACTGGAGGATAAATAAGAGAAGAGAAAGAAGGCGTCTAGGCATGCCGGGGCCGGCTCATCACAGTAAATTAGCTATGTGAGACGTCTCCCGAAGATCTTCCGCCGCGCGTGAAGACTCCTCCGTCGTCACCCGGTGTAATGTGTCTGCGCACGCGCGTGTGAGCGCGCACGGTTGTGTGTGTATGTGCGTGTGAGCGTGCACGGCTGTGTGTGTCTGTGCACGTGCGTGTGTGCCTGCACGGTGTGTGTGAGCGTGCACTGTTGTGTGTGCGTGCACGTGAGCGTGCACGGTTGTGTGTGTCTGTGCATGTGCGTGTGAGCGTGCACTGTTGTGTGTGTGTGTGCATGCGTGTGTGTGAGCGTGCACGGTTGTGTGTGTGTGTCTGTGCGTGTGTGTGTGTGCGAACATCCCGGGGTATTTGTGTGCGAGCGCCCGCGCTCACACCTGCCAAAATAGCTTCATATATAAGCCCTCCCTTTGAGACGGGGCAGACCCGGAGTGTTTGTTTTCCCGCTCGCGGTGGGTGTGCGTTTCTTTATCTCCCCTGCCTGTCTCGTTGAGTGATGGGTAATATGCTAAAAGGGGGAGGGGGGGGGGCCGTGTTTACCTCACCTGTGCCACCGGCGGGCCTCTGTGGGTGCCGGGCCATGACAGGGGAGCGCTAATAATGCTTTAACGGCTTTGTCAAACTTCACTCACACTGACACGAGCGCCGCCGTAGCGCGCTACCCTGTGGCGGAGGTGCCGGCGCCGGGCGGGTTTGAGCGAGTCGTGTCCTCCAGTTTGGGACTCCCGGCTGCCAGGTCAGCTAAATGTTGTGTTGAGCCCCCCTCCCCTCCCCCCACCACCCTATATATGAATGTGTGCGTTCATGCATAACTGCGTGCATAAATATGTGCGTGGGTGTTTGCGCGCGCGCCTATTGTAGGCATTTGCATATGTGCACGTACCGTGGTCCGCCCGAGTAGCTCTCTCCCCCCCCGTTTGCCCGAGTGTACCTACTCCAGGGTTAGTGGAGCAGTAAGGCCTTGCAGTGTGAGTCTCTTTCCAGGAGTGTGTGATTTACGAGCCTGGGCGAGAGCTACTCCAATCCTCCTGTATAATGTCCCCATTAGAGACAGCAGACACTGTGGCTCTGTTCATCATTTAGCTCCAGTCGCTGGCGCACCTGGGGGGGAGGGGGGGTCGGGGAGAGAGAGAGAGAGAGAGGCTGCAGGGAGGGGTGAGGAAGGGGGGGGGGAAATTGGAGATAGCGGTGCATTATCCCTCCATCAATTATGCCCCTCTGGCTTTACATGACCCGTGTACAAACTGCACCTGTGTAGAACAGGGAGGCGAGGGGGAGGAGGAGAGGGGGAGGAGGTGAACGAGTGAAAGAGAGGCGGATGAAAGAGACAAGGGGTTCTCCGCATCAGCCGGCCCCGGCAGCGGCCGCCGCAGCTGCGGCCGTATGGTTTATCATAAAGACGGAGAGCGTTGTTGCCTGGCTCCTTCCTCCGTCTCCTCTCCTCCTCCTCTTCTTCTTCTTCTTCTTCTCTCTCTACCTGTGTTCTCTACCGGTGTTTGTTTTGGTCTGTCGGCCTCGTTATGTGGAGCGAGTTGTCAGGGGACACGCGGGCTAACAACACCCCTGGGGAGCGAGAGGGGAGCGGGGGGAAGAGGAGGAGAGAAGTGCCTGGGAAAAAAGAGAGAACTATCTGGGACTCCTTCCAGCGGCCCTTCACATTAATAACTCCACAAACACAGATTACAAAACACTTCACGAAGCGTTAGGCGTGTTTGTTCTGCACTCCAGCCTGAGCCGGGGGGGGGCGGCGTTGTATAAATGTCCGCATGCAACTTTGCACGCCGATGATCCGTTTCTGCTGTCCCTCCTCCGTGTTGACCGCTGCGTGACACTCGCACCGTGCGACGTATGGGCGACGTATGGGCGACGTATGTGCGACGTGTGTGTCCTGGGAAGGGAAGCGCGCCTCGCGTCACGGTGGTCAGTGTGGAGCATGTCCGTGCTGGCTGGGGGGGGGGGGGGGCTGCTGACCCCGTGGGGCCGGGCTGCGATCGTCGGAGATGACGCGCTGCCTTTCTGCTCGAGTTAACTTCGCTGAGGAGGCTGCTGGAGGCGCTCCGCGTGCCTGTCCAGATGTGTCCAGGTGTGTCCGGACTGCGCGTGGATCCAGCCTGTTCGCACCCGGCGTCGCAGTGGGCGTCTAATGCATCTCGAGTGGCCCACGTGGGGGAAGGATCTTGGGTCTCCCGCTCCACGTGCAAATGACATGCATATACAGGTAGCCTCAACATGCCGTCGGCCATTTTGTTTTTGGCTTATTTCGAGCAAAGCGCTGCGCTCAATCTACCTGGCGTGCTGTTGATGTGGGGACATTTTGAAATGTTCAGATATTGTGGATAAGAGCGCAGTATTACTCCCCTTCTCCCCGTGACAGCCATCCATTATCCAAGCCGCTTATCCCAACCGGGGTCATGGGACGCTGGAGCCTATCCCAGCAGTCATTGGGCGGCAGGCGGGGAGACACCCTGGACAGGCCGCCAGGCCATCACAGGGCCAACACACATACACACCTAGGGACAATTTAGTATGGCCGATTCACCTGACCTCCATGTCTTTGGACTGTGGGAGGAAACGCACGCAGACACAGGGAGAACATGCAAACTCCACACAGAGGACGACCCTTAAGGTTGGACAACCCCGGGGCTCGAACCCAGGACCTTCTTGCTGTGAGGCGACCGTGTAGCGCCACTGTGCCGCCCTCTCTGTGACACATTTATAAAAAATCCTGTCTTGTCTTCGCCCAACTGAGGTTACAAAGCTGGTTTTGTCCCAAACATTATTATTATTATTATTATGAATACTAGAAGAACCCCGCTACAATGTAGCGGTTTGGTTCTCCACCCGTCTAAATCTCCCTCCTCTTCATCCTGCCAGCTAACCGCCTTCCCCCTGCCCCTAAACCCCCCTCCCCCACTCCAACTCCCTCCCCCCAAATGCTCAGAATCATCTGAAATGCCGAGAAAAGTGGTTTTTAGCCATTTTTAGAAAATGCACATTTTGCATAATTATTATAATTATTTTAATTTTCTCCTATTTTTTCTGGTCCTCTCTGGAACAATACCTACCACCTCCAAAAAAACGAGGCTCATAAGTGCATTTTTGCAAAAATGCATATATTTTGCATAATGCCAAAACATTTTAGTCCCAGAATTTTTTTTTATATAGGTGAAAAAAATCAAAGATGCTCAGAATCACCTGAAATGCCGAGAAAAGTGGTTTTTAGCCATTTTTAGAAAAATGCATATTTTGCATATTTATGCATAAGTATGCATATTGTATTTAGAAATCACGTCAGGACACAGCGCTGTCGCTCGACACAACCTCTCCGTGGCATTCTTTATTTAGACTGACACAGCATCAAAGGCAGACCCGATCAAACAACCCAGAGCCCGCAGGCATCACCAATCGATCCCAGCACAATAGAGCAGCACCAAATCAAATGCAGCACTGTCGATGTGTGCATACATAACATTTCCCCCCCCCCCCGGCAGGATTTCAAACATGAAAGGTTGACACAAAGTCCTCTAGGTGGCCAGGGCGTAAACGTGTGCGAACAGGTCGCGGGGCGGCCTGAGGCTGGTCAGGCCGAGGTGGGGAGGGAGATGGCAGGGGAAGCTGAGGCCCAGGAATGTCTGGGGCCCGTGTAGGAGCTGCATGAAGCCCCGGGGCGTCTCGCCATGCTGAGGGAATGGCTATGGTTGTGTCACCAGCTGTGTGTGGCGGAGCTGACACCTTCCGTAGACGACTGGAGTGCCACCGAGTGCCATCGCTGAGGAGGTAAGTGGCTGGGCCCAGCTGACGGGTGACTTGGAGAGGAGAGGACCAGTATGAAGCCATTTTATTGTCCCTGTGGGGCCTGCGGACCCTGACCCAGTCTGACACATTGATGTCTGGCACCCTGGTTCGTTTTGACTGGTCAAACCGTTGCTTCATCCGCGTCTGCTGACGAGTGACTGAGGCTCTGACCCCAGAGGGAGGTGCCTGAGGTGTGGAGGGGCGGAGCCTGTCAAGGGGCATGCACAGTTCCCGGCCTAGCATGAGAGAGGCTGGGGAGACGCCTGTGGTCGAGTGCTGTGTGGCCCGATAGTGTAGCAGAGTGTGACGGATGGCCTGCGTGAAAGAGCACCCTTGGGCCATGTGTGCTCTGAGGCCGTTCTTCAGTGACTGGTGAAAACGTTCAACGCCGCCATTGGCCTGGGGGTGGTAGTACGCAGTGCGTATATGACGGATGCCCTTGCTGTCGAGATAAGCAGTGAACTCAGCAGAGACCAGCTGAGGGCCGTTGTCAGTGGTGATGGCCTTTGGGAGGCCCCAGCGAGAGAAAAGAGAGTCCAGGAAGTCGATGATGATCTGTGAGGTCACAGTGCCGGAAGTGGTGAGTTCAGGCCATTTTGAGTGTAGATCGTAGGCGACCACCATGAAGCGTTGGTGGTGGGGAACTCCATGGATCTCACCACAAATGTCCAACTGCAGGTGTTCCCAGGGCTGAGAGGGCCAGGCGAGAGGTTGCAGGGGTGGGGGAGCCTGGTGGCCAGTCTTGCCACTCACAAGGCAGGCAGAACAGTCCTTCACCAGAGCCTCAATATCTCTGTCTATCCCCGGCCACCACACCAGGTCTCGGCAGCGCTGTTTCAGTTTCACAATGCCCAGGTGGCCTTCATGCGCCGTATTCAAAACACGTGCACGGAGAGCAGCTGGGACCACTGTGCAAAACCCACGTGCCACGCAGGTGTCGTTCCAGCAGGAGAGCTCCTGTCTGACTCGGGCGAACGCAGCCAGCTCCTCTGGGACCTTGTGAGGCCAGCCGTTCTGGATGTAGGTGCGGAGCTGGGAGAGGACAGGGTCCTGTTCGGAGGCTGCCCTCAGCTCCTGCAGAGAGACAGTGGCCTGGAGGGGTGTGTGTAGCATTTGGACAATGTCCTTTTCCACACAGTCAGTGTCCGTCTGTGGAGCTGGGGTGGAGACAGAGCGAGAGAGCAGGTCGGCGACAACATTGTCTCTGCCTGGGGTGAACTGCAGGCTGAAGTTGTACTGGCGGAGGCGGTCAGACCAGCGGTGCAGCCTCAGGGGTTTGTGGCCTGTCCCAGATGTGGACAGCAGCGCTGTCAGGGCCTGGTGATCTGTCCTGAGGGTGAACGAGCGGCCATAGAGGTAGAGGTGCCACCTTTCACAAGCCCAGATACAGGCTAACGCCTCACGCTCACCCACGGAGTACCGCTGCTCGGTCAGCTTGAGGGCACGGGAGACGAAGGCAATGGGCTTCTCCACACCGTTCTGGGTTTGAGACAGCACGGCCCCTATCGCTGTGGCTGATGCGTCACAGGTCACAAAGGTGGAGCTGGAGATGTCGAAGTGAGCCAACACTGGTGGTGAAGTCAGTTGAGTCTTGAGATCACGCACAGCGTCACTGCATGCCTTTGACCACACCCATGGCTCGTCCTTACGCAGCAGCTGGCGCAGGGGGGCTGTGGTCGCAGAGTACTGGGGAAGAAACCTCAGGTAGTAACTTGTCATACCCAGGAAGGAGGCGACCTGGGCGGCCGAGCTGGGCTCAGGGATGGCCTGAATGGCGTCCACGTTGGATTGTAGTGGAGTTACACCGCTCGCTGACAGCCGGAACCCCACGAAGTCGATGGCTGGCACAGAGAGGACACATTTCTCAGCATTGAGAGTTAGCTTGTGCTTGGACAGGGCTGCGAAGACCATGTTAAGGCGCTTGTCGTGGATTTCACTGGTGGGCCCGTGTACCACTATATCGTCCAGATAAATGGCCACGCCCAGTATGCCAGCCAGCACGGAGACCATGATGTTCTGGAAGCAGCTAGGGGCGGAGCTGAGACCGAAAGGCATCCTGGTGTAGCGAAACACTCCTGCATGTGTCACAAAGGCTGTGAGGTTTCGGCTGCTGGGGTGGAGGGGCACCTGTAAGTACCCCTGTCTGAGGTCAAGCTTGGAGAACACCTCAGAGCCATAGAACTGAGCATTGAGTTCTTCTGAGGTGGGCAGTGGATACTTATCAGGGACCACTGCCTTATTTACTGCACGTAGATCGACGCAGACACGCAGGCCCCCCGACTTCTTCTTAGCCACCACGAGGTTTGAGACCCAAGGTGACGCGTCCACCGGTTCAATGATGCCAGCTTCCAGCAGTTGTTGCAGCTCGGCGGAGACCCCATCACGGAGAGCCAACGGGATGCGGCGCAGTGGTTGGATGACAGATTTCACAGCAGGGTTGAGGAGAGGTTGATGGGTGAAGGCGGAGAGGCAGCCCAGCCCCATAAACAGCGATGGCCACTTCTGCTGCCAAGGTGTGGCGACAGTCAGGATTGCTGCCCCCCTTGTGTCTAAAAGGGAAAACCCCAGAGCGGAGAACAGGTCCAGGCCCATCAGGTTGGCCCCACGGCGTGCCACATGAAAAACTGCATTGGGCACCAGCTTGGTTCCATAGCGGACAGTCAGTTGGAGAGAGCCAACCAGATCGATTTTGGAGTCACCATACCCACAGAGGACAGCTGAGGGTGCAGACAGTGGCAGTGAACCGAAAAATTGACTGTAGGTATCAACATTCAGGAGAGACACACCTGCACCGGTGTCCAACAGCAGGGGGATGCACACATCATTAATGTTGACTGTGCATGATTTGAATGACACTGGCCCAGAGCCCACCTTGTGAATGACGGCGGTTGAAGACTGGGGGGTGTGGCCCTCTGACCCAGCCGGGGAAGATCGACAGACGTTGGCAAAGTGATTGTGCTTACCGCAGCCACGGCATGTCTGGCCACGGGCAGGGCAGTTCTGAGCCCTTGAAACATGAGACCAAGATCCACAGTTACCACAGGACTGTTGAGGGCGGGGCCGAGAACGCCGTCGTTGCAGTTGCAAGACGTCCCCAGTGGAGTCGGCGCCCGCCTCGCTCTGGTTGGGTTGCGTCCCGAGGGGCAGCCGTGAGTAGAGGGAGGAGTCGTTGGCAGTTTGACTGGAGGTGGCCACTTGCTGTGTATTTAGCATAGCAGCACACTCAGCTGCTCCCTCAACCTGTAGTGCGATGGTAATTGCTCTGGACAGCAGCAGATCATCTTTTTCCAGCAGGAGAGTCTCACGCACCTTTGCGTTGTTGGTGTGTTCGATTAGCTGGTCGCGAACCATCTCGTCCTGAAGCGGGCCAAACTTGCATGAGCTAGCTAGCCCTCGCAAATTAGCTACGTACTGCCGCACAGACTCACCAGGCAGTTGGTGTCGCTGACGGAATATAAATCGCCGAAGGAGGGCACTCTGTGGAGCAGCGAAATGGGTGCTCATAAGTCCCACAGCTTCGGCAAAGCTTGTGACGTTCCCCAGAGTCCCGAGCACACGATGACCCTCTGCTCCCAAGCAGTGAAGCAACAGAGCCGTCTTCCTAGCCTGGCTCACGTCGTCGAGCCCTGAGGCGATGATGTAATTTTCAAAACTATGTAGCCAGCGAGTCCATGGTACCGGAGGCTCGCCAGGTAATGCCAGGAAGGGGGCAGGTGGTGGGAGAGAGATATCAGCCATCCTCGTCGCCAATATTGTATTTAGAAATCACGTCAGGACACAGCGCTGTCGCTCGACACAACCTCTCCGTGGCATTCTTTATTTAGACTGACACAGCATCAAAGGCAGACCCGATCAAACAACCCAGAGCCCGCAGGCATCACCAATCGATCCCAGCACAATAGAACAGCACCCAATCAAATGCAGCACTGTCGATGTGTGCATACATAACAATGCATACTTTTAATTTTCTGGGATTTTCCCCCTTACTCTCTGAGACAATACCTACCACCTCCACAAAGAGTTAGGATCATAGGTGCTTTAGTTTTCGGTCCCGCTATCTACACTAACTAACACACACACACACACACACTAACACCACACACACACTAACACCACACACACACATTCCGAAAATATAGGAGTAGATTATACAAATTTCCTTTAACGCCATTCATGCATAAGGAACAATAGACGGCCGTTGATTTTGGGGCAGAACTTGGAAATATTTTCAAATCCTTAAACGGAATTCGACGCCGCCCTTCCCAATCTGAGCGCGTCGGGGTTCCTCCAAGGCCACGCCCCGGAAACGCGCGCGCGCCGGACACGCCGGCTGATTGAAGCGGAAGCGTTTCGCCCGAGGCGAGCGTCATTCTGGGCGGAGCCGAGCTAGCTGTAGCGAATGACGTCACACACGTAAGAGAACACTAACAACGGACATGTCTGTTGTTAGCTGTCAAGCTAGGCAGCTATGCGTTAGCGACCGGCCTTTGTGTACGCGCAACTGTTGTGCGCATAACAAACGCGCGTGTCACTGAGACAGCTCGCTCGCTCCAATCATTTGACTTGGTCGTTCGTTTGATTGGGTGTCGTTGTTTTAGCTGCTGCCCTTTACTGCAGTGTTTCTCAACCGGGGGGTCCGCGGACCCCCTAGTGGTCAGTGGTGTAATTGCAAGGGGTCCGTGAAAATAAAACATCTGTAAAAAAAAGATCCTATGACATTTATAGAAATAGGATTATTTTACTCAAATGTGACTGAGACCTTTATCTACCTAAACTATAAAGGGTAACAGGACTTTTTTCTCTAATTACATCTGTTTCACAAGTGTCATTTATTGTATTTT
>NC_079224.1:40530261-40532761 GCF_029633865.1 Lampris incognitus | reverse complement strand
GGTTTCAGTATCAGAAAACATGGCGTATTCAAAGTAAAATATAAATTGTCCGGGTGGCGTGGCGGTCTGTTCCACTGCCTACCAACACGGGGGTCGCCGGTTCGAATCCCCGTGTTACCTCCGGCTTGGTCAGGCATCCCTAGAGACGCAATTGGCCGTGTCTGCAGGTGGGAAGCCGGATTTGGGTGTGTGTCCTGGTCGCTGCACTAGCGCCTCCTCTGGTCTGTCGGGGCGCCTGTTCGGGGGGGGGGGATAGCGTGATCCTCCCACGCGCTACGTCCCCCTGGCGAAACTCCTCACTTTCAGGTGAAAAGGAGCGGCTGGTGACTCCACGTGTATCAGAGCTGTCCCCTTGTGATCGACTCGCTCTCGACGCATGCTAATGCCGGGGTCTGAACAGCCCCGATACCTCAGCGAGTCTGCCCTCGGCCTGCCCCGCCCCCCCTCCCCCCGGGTCTCCCGGCTTCTCTCGCCTAAACGCTTGTCAAGTCGGAGACGGAAATTACTCGATAATCTGCAGTTATCTGTGCTTTCGGGATCGATGCCGGGACTTGTTTATGGAGCTGCGGCACATTTTTCCAGCAGGTGGTTTTATTGAGGACGCTGAATGATGAATGTTGGTAATACATGAATAGCAAACATAGTGCACGCGCGCACACGCGCACACACACACACACACACTACGGCATGAATTTTTATTTTTATTTTGGGGGGGGGGGGTATTTCACCCCATTTTGGGAGCTTGGGGGTCCCTGATAATATATCCATCATAAAATTTGTACTCCATGCCCCCCCACCCCCCCTCAAACCAGACATTGCTTTGTTGCCCCGAGGCAACAATGTGCCACGAGGGTGCGGGAGCGCCAAGGTTTTCTGCATTACGTGTGAGAAGTAGAATAAGGAAAACAAGCCATGCATGCATTAGAAAAAAATCTATTTGGAAATAAACACGCGATTACAAGTACGCCTCATGTGTAAATATGTGTATATTTACATATTCTATGTATAATAGGATAGAATATACACATAGTAGAATAGTATAATAGTAGTACAATAGAATAGAATAATAGAATAGAATATACACATATAATAGAATAGTTATAATAGTGTAGTAGAATAGTAATAGCATAACAGATTATAGTAGAATAGTAATAATAGCTAATGGTAGTATAATAGAATAGTAATAGTAGTATAATAGAATAGTAATAACCGTATAATAGTAGTATAATAGACTATAATATAATAATAGTATAATAGAATAGTAATAACAGTATAATAGTAGTATAATAGACTATAATATAATAATAGTAATAGTATAATAGTAGTATATTAGAATAGTAATAGTAGTATAATAGAATGGTAATAACAGTATAATAGTAGTATATAGACTATAATAGAATAGTAATAACAGTGTAATAGTAGTATAATAGACTATAATAGAATAGTAATAATAGTATAATAGTGGTATAACAGAATAGACTCATAGAATAATGGAATAGAATATACATATTCTATGTATAAAGGACTGTGTGCGTGTGTGGGGGGGATTAGCCCGTGTGTGTGTGTGTGTGTGTGTGTGTGGGTTATTGTTTGAATCAGTTGTCCAGCGGGGCGGGCGTGGAACATCAACCATCTTCTACATCTTCATCCTCATCTTCATCCTCATCTTCACCCAGGCTCATTGTCAACACACCGGCGTTCTCCTTTATAAAAGAAGGCAGGAAGCACACATTTGAATGTCATATACGCCTCTTCATCCACTGACACATGCAAACACACACACACACACACACGCAAGCGCACACACTTTAGTACGTACTCGCATATTCATTAAAGTTCTTGAAATTACGTTCAGAAGTCATCCAATAAGCCAGCTCAGATGTAAAAAGGTTTTTGCTGAAATCGAAAAGCAAGTGCGGTTTATCGAGCCACTTAGTCCTACTTATAGCAAAGTGTAGCAGTGATTTTTTAAGAGCAGCTCGCACATGTTTTGTGTTTTTTTGTGCAGCAATTCAAGCTGCCATAAACAAAAGCTTGGCATGACGCAATCAGTCACAACAACGCCCCGAAGGGAAGAAAGAAAAGCCGGTCCGCTTGAAGGACTTAGACAGCTCTGCCTTTACAAGGCCGGTTGATTGTGCATCCTGAGAGGGGTTTCAGCCCCACGTTTGATGATGATGGTGATGATGATGATGGTGATGATGATGGCGGTTGTGCCAGGCTTGGATGGTCTCATATCGTTCTTGTTGCGCAACACAATTTTCTTAGCGGCTTCCGAGGTCGTTAACAAGTGCTGCGCACACGCCTCTGTTAGGAGCGAGGCGGTGAAGGGGGGAGGCTGTGCTGACGGGGGACACCGCCCTCACCCTGCAGAGCCTGAGAGCAGGATAAGCGGTTCAGATAATGGATGGATGGATGGATGGATGGATGGATGTATCCGGCCAATCACCCCACTCTTCCGAGCCGTCCCGGTCTCTGCTCCGCCCCCTCTGCCGATCCG
>NC_079224.1:40437895-40530061 GCF_029633865.1 Lampris incognitus | reverse complement strand
GAGAAGGCAGAAAAAGTAGTGAGGCAGAGTGGAGGAGATGAAAGACAGCGGTAAATAGGGAGTGAAGAATTGCATGGAGGAGAGGAGGAGAAAGGATGCGCTGGGATCAAGGGAGATGGGCTGGGGAGGGGCAAGGGAGGAGGAGGAGGAGAAGACTGAGGGAGGGCAGGGAGGTAAAGAGAGAGAGAAGGAGGGAGTGGGGGGGGCGTTATGATGAATTAAAGATGACACTCTCCAGCAGCCTGGTTTCTAACGATCACTCTGTCTGCTAATGTGATGTTAATGAATGCAAATGATGTGCCTAACCTCTCTCCCCTGACCAGGGAGGAGAAGGAGAGAGCAGGACAGAGAGAGAGGGGGTGGGTGGGTGGGGGGGGGGGTTATTTCAGAGAGTCGATGTGAATCTCCTGTATCGTGAGCGACTGACCAGTAAGCCATGATTAAATCCACAGATGTCTTGTCACCAGCCATGGCCATGTTCACATGCTGAGTAGCTCTTTGTGTTTTGTAACTCGGTCTCTGTTTGAGCTGTTAGGCTGTATTACTCCCCTTTCACCACGGGGCTGCTCCAAACCGAGAGGGGGGAGAGAGAGAGAGAGAGAGAGAGAGAGAGAGAGAGAGAGAGAGAGAGAGAGAGAGAGAGAGAGAGAGAGAGAGAGAGAGAGAGTCCACTACAATCTGGGGGTTTTCACCATGTTGAATTATAGGGCAATATGGCAGCCCAAAGATGTAAGAGCAGAGGTACTTTAGCCTTACACTAATGATGGCCTTAATGATCATCAAGCCCTGAAGACAGAGCATGCATATGAATTTAGCATGCATGTGAATTTAGCATGCATATGAATTTAGCGTGCATATGAATTTAGCATGCATATGAATTTAGCATGCATGTGAATTTAGCATGCATGTGAATTTAGCATGCATATGAATTTAGCATGCATGTGAATTTAGCATGCATATGAATTTAGCATGCATATGAATTTAGCATGCATGTGAATTTAGCATGCATGTGAATTTAGCATGCATGTGAATTTAACATGCATATTAATTTAGCACTTCCGCAAAACGTTCCTGGTAGTTTCAGAATCAGAATCGTGTTTATTGGCCATGTAGGTTTGCACATATATGGACTTTGACTCCAGTTTCGTGGCTCTCTCAGTGTACTCAACATAGAATAACAACACCACAGCACAACAATCTTCAGATACATACACAAGGACTGACTTATACAGGGGAAATAAGAGGTGCTAAGGTGCAGTGGTGCAGAGAATACATCAGAGAGGCTGAAATAGCTGTTAGCAGGTTTCTGAGGTAGATGGACATGACAGAGCGTACCGGTATACGTACAATGTGCAGTACAGTATATACAAAATGGCCGGCTTGATTGAGTGTTAAAGCGTTCATTTGAATGACAGCCCGCAGGGGGAAACTGTAGGAAAAGAAAAAGATTCATCGCTTATTTCATTCTCTCCCTTAGCAATGCCCTCTGTCTGTCTTTGCATCCCTCTCGACCTCCTCCTCGGTCTCCGATATTGACCTGGCCTCCTTTCACGCTGAAAATTCATTTTCGCTCAGCCGGAGCGAGCTAGGGACGGCTCCGGCAAATGGCGTGCGCGAGTGTGCGCGCGCACGCGGGAGCTCTGCTTCTGCGAGGCTTTTCATTTACTTCTGTCTGTGGCTCAGTGACTCCGGACTCGCACATCCTTGCCGCTCCGCTAATGTCACAGAGGGTGGCAGATTATTTTCTGTTCAATTTCAGAATCAGCCACCTTGTTATGCCCGCCTTGAGGGACACACAGAGAAGGAGCACATTTATTTCCGTGTACCTCTCTTGACTGTTCCGTGTCCTTTATTTTAAATGGGAGCCTGTCGGTGTGAGCAACAGTTGAGATGACGGTGTACATTGTGCAGGTTAGCGGTGTCTCGTCCCGGCTTTGGCGAGGGCTTGCCTCGTATGTTGCACACGGTGACTCAGTTGCCAATGTCCCCTCCTTGCTGTTCTTTGCACCTGAGGCTCCGCCGGTGCTCAGTCTCGCCACACACAACCAGAACACATGAGCACAAACCCAATCATCGGTCTCGAATGGGTTCACAGCTCTCCGCCGAGCTGGTCTCTTAGGCTGATCCTGGGAAGCCATTTTGTCTGCAATCTAATAAAGAGCCAAGCAGAGTCTGGTGAGAATTGTGTTTTCAATTCCGGCCAGTTGTTTTGGGCTTTTTTCCCCCCCTTTTCTCCCAGGGTACGGTGAGTAAATGGTGTCTCGGGGGAGGGGGGGTGTTTGGTTCAGAAGACACGGAGGTTTCTGAGGGGGAACTTCCACTCCATTTGTTCAGAAAATATTTCACTCCGTCAACATTCACCCCTTTTATTCATAAATCCCCCTGAGCAGATGGCTGATTAGTTTGGGAGATGTGGCCGTTCTCACTCGTGTTGTTGTTTGTCAGTATGTTGTCGGTCCCACAGCCAGGCTCAGTGGGCTACCATGGGACTCAGTCATTGTTAAGTACTCCATTCAGTCCTGCTGATTTCTCATCTTTTTTCATCTCTCTTTCTGTGACTGTCTTATCTCTCTCTCTCTCTCTCTCTCTCTCTCTCTCTCTCTCTCTCTCTCTCTCTCTCTCTCTCTCTCTCTCTCTCTCTCTCTCTCTCTCTCTCTCTCGCTCTTTCAATCACTCTTTGTTTATTTTTCTGGTTATTCACTGCCAATCCTTTCGAGAAAAAAAAAAAAAGATAAAGCATCACTTGATAATTTCCATCTCAAGCCCAGCATCATGTTTTAGCGTGTCACAGCTTTCACAAAGAGGAGTCTCTCTCAGCCCAGCATCTGGACACGACTGTCTCTTCACTAAATCGTAAAGTGCACCAGCATCCTTCAGCAGGAGGACATAGTGAAGCGGGGGTGAGGTGGGTGACAGAGCCGGTCCTGACCTTCCTGGGGCCCTGTGCAAAATTCTGCTAAGGGGCCCTCCTACCTGACCCGTGAGCTGCTTGTACTAGTACTTGTGCTAGTACTGGCTGAGGCAGCGTGTACTTCAGCTGGGTCTGTGTTAGTACTTGCTAAAGATGGCTGTACTGGGTCTGTGCTAATACTGGCTGAGGCTGGATGTGGATCAACTGAGTGTTTGCTTGTACTGGCTGATGATCCAGCATCTCCTCTACTGGCAAACCTAAGCAGAGCACCTGTAAATTATAGATAACAGTACTGTTTATTTTCTCCCCCTTTTTCTCCCCAGTTGTATACGGCCGATTACCCCACTCTTCCACACCATCCTGGTCGCTGCTCCACCCCCTCTGCCGAGCCGGGGAGGGCTGCGGACTACCACATGCCTCCTCCGATACACGTGGAGTCGCCAGCCGCTTCTGTTCACCTGACAGTGAGGAGTTTTGCCAGGGGGGCGTAGCGCGTGGGAGGATCACGCTATTCCTCCCGGTTCTCCCTCCCCCTTGAATAGGTGCCCCGACTGACCAGAGGAGGCGCTAGTGCAGCGGCCAGGACACATACCCACATCAGGCTTCCCACCCATAGACACGGCCGATTGTGTCTGTAGGGACGCCCGACCAAGCCGGAGGTAACACGGGGATTCGAACCGGCAAGCCCCGTGTTGGTAGGCAATGGAATAGACCGCCACGCCACCCGGACGCCCCCACTATTTATCCATTTTATCAAATTTATGCATCAGACCCATTCAAACTGGCTCCCCACATTTCCTTTTATATATTTTCAAATGTAAAATAGTTTATACTATGGCTTGACTGAATATTTACTGAGAGATGTGCATCCATATCGCCCAGTATGCCTAGCTAATCAATATTTTAAATTCAATATTTAATCAGTAGTCAGCCTCAATCCATTGCTTTCCATCTTGCATTAGTCCAGAGTTGTACCTGAACCCTGACTGAGAGACTAGGTAATCATTGTCTTGTTTTAAAACTATGTGCATGTATGAGGAGTGCCATAGCGCCCATATATTGCCTGGACTGATCCCCCCATGGGTTGCTGCTGGAAAGTGCGAGTTTCATCTCGTGTACGCGCATATGAACGCGTGTTCATGCGTGACAAGGTTACCTTTTCTGAGCTGCGGTTTGTAGACACCATTGCCCGATGGTATTTATCAAACTTAGTAAATAGTTGTATTTCACTCTCACTTTTGTCAGGCCCAAAGTCACAGAGCACGGCCCTGGAAGTGGCTGGCAAGCAAGCGAGACACAGACTGGCTAGAGATGCACTGCCCAGCTAGGTTAGCAAGACAGACAGACTGGCTAGGGATGCACTGCCCAGCTAGGATAGCAAGACAGACAAACTGGCTAGAGATGCACTGCCCAGCTAGGTTAGCAAGACAGACAGACTGGCTAGAGATGCACTGCCCAGATAGGTTAGCAAGACAGACAGACTGGCTAGAGAGGCACTGCCCAGCTAGGTTAGCAAGACAGACAGACTGACTAGAGATGCACTGCCCAGCTAGGTTAGCAAGACAGACAGACTGGCTAGAGATGCACTGCCCAGCTAGGTTAGCAAGACAGACAAACTAGCTAGAGATGCACTGCCCAGCTAGGTTAGCAAGAAAAAAACTGGCTAGAGATGCACTGCCCAGCTAGGTTAGCAAGACAGACAGACTGGCTAGAGATGCACTCTCCAGCTAGGTTAGCAAGACAGACAGACTGGCTAGAGAGGCACTGCCCAGCTAGGTTAGCAAGACAGACAGACTGACTAGAGATGCACTGCCCAGCTAGGTTAGCAAGACAGACAGACTGGCTAGAGATGCACTGCCCAACTAGGTTAGCAAGACAGACAAACTGGCTAGAGATGCACTGCCCAGCTAGGTTAGCAAGACAGACAAACTGGCTAGAGATGCACTGCCCAGCTAGGTTAGCAAGACAGACAGACTGGCTAGAGATGCACTGCAAGCTAACACATCCACTTAATGTTACTGGTATTTACTGACATTAAACTTGGAGACGGTGGAACGCAAGTTTACCTGATTGCTCAAACCGCAATTCACTCTCATGGTGTTTTGTTTTGTTCTGTTTTTTTTTTGTTTTTGTTTTTTTTCATGACGGGAGGATAGTTCCACTTCATCCTAAACATTGACCCCCCGCTTTGACACGAGGGGGAGGCAGGGCCCTTGCATAATTTGCGGGGCCCTATGCCACAGAGATGGGAATCGCCGGAGGCCCCCAGGATATGATATCATCACGATACTTAAGTTACGATACGATAGTATTGTGAGTTTAAACGTACTGCGATACATATTGCGATATATTACGATTTATTACCGTTTTTTCAACTGCAAATTATGTCCCCAAAACTTTTGTCAACATGTTTTATTTATGACTTCACCAGGAAAAAAAAACTCATTACCACCGTCTAGTGGACTGAAAAAGCAATTGCTTTTATTCTAGTACTGTATCAAAAAATGTAATTCATATTTGCAGTTTATATAATAAAAGATCGATGCTTGGCGCCCCTGTATCGATGAAATATTAGCAGGCAAAATATTGGGGTACTATGCTGTATTGATTTTTTTTCTCCCACCCCTACTACGCAATTTGCGTAGTGCGCATATAAGCCTGCCTGGCTCTGGTGGGTGGATGAATGGAAAAGACGTGTTATGGGATGCGGGAGGGGGGGGGTCCGAGGAGAATTGTCTGTGGTATTGACTGTGGAGTGAGCCGGCTTCAGAGAGGTGCTTCAGCAAATGTTTTATCGACCAATGTGCATACAAGCATGCAGACGCACAACGAAGGGGGGCGAAATTACAAAGGCGAGCTCTACACGCTTCACATTAAAGACACAACTAAACGTTCAGTGGGGATCAGTAGATTGGACAGCCCATTTCCTGCTGTATATATTTGGTTTTCTGCGCTCTCCTACTATAGATGTTCTCCGGCTCGAGCGCCAGCCATATGTAATCATGTGTGTCTGTGTGATGTATCATGCGACTGCTTGCTGACATGTAATTGTGTGAAGAGGGCCGGCTTATCGATCTGGAACACTGGGCCACATCAATATTTAATGCAGTCTTCTCTCCCTCTGCCATTTCATTCTTTCCCTCCCTCCCTCCCTCTCTCTCTCTCCCCAAACTGCCCACCATTAGCTATTGATCCGCCCAAGCCGGCTAATGGCAGAGAGCAGTAGGTGTTTTTACATAGCGCTCCTGCAATACTGCTGTAATGAAGACCCATCTTTACGCCGGCTTTGTGTTTTTACACTGACCCAAACAAAGGCGGCCATGATGTTGCGCAGGTGTGTGGTTTTTACCCGGCATGCAGGCGTTCTGCAGGCGGAGGCGGCGCGACGTGTAACACAACAGCATCGGCTGTCCCATCCTGCCCGAGGCCCTGTTTAGACACACGTCAATAAGGCTCTGTGACTACCTCCGCTGCTGGCTTAACGCCGGAAAAACAATGCCCCCTCCACCCCCCCACCCCCATTCCGTGTTTGTACATCTCGCACAGAACGGCGAGGCGGATTAATGGTGCAGCGTTCCCGCCTTGAAAAAGGCTGTGTAAAAAGCCCCTAGACTTTACTGGGAGTTGTGGCCTAAGACCTTTAGGTTTACGATGCTGCAATACAGGCAGTCCATTAGCGCGGGAAGGGGGGGCTGCAGCTCCCCCTAGTGGTGGGTGCACCCCCCCTCCCCTCCCCTCCCCAGTAGTGGCAGGGGGCTGTGTAACGTCTTAGATCCAACGGTATGCCTAACTTTTCCTAACGTACAAATGCAACAAAAATAAAAATAAATGAACACACCTTTATTTTAAACAGAGGGCTGGGGCTGGGGCTAATAATAAAGTGAGTCAACGTTCCAGATCTGCTACGCCAGTGGTTCTCAACCTTTTTGGGGTCCTGGACCCCCTGCGTATTTTTGATCTACCCTGAGGACCCCTCCACCTGATCTTGGGGGAGGGGGGTTGCAATTTGATAGAAACAGTATTAACTGCATTTCAAATTGCATTATAGCATTTATTCACTCTTTGGGGCAAAAATAAGAGCTTTCAGTTGTAATTTAGATATAGTTAACAAAACAGAATATGTATTCAGTAACTTTCAGATATATGTAACAAAACAGAATATGTATTCAGTAACTTTCAGATATATGTAACGAAACAGAATATGTATTCAGTAACTTTCAGATATATGTAACAAAACAGAATATGTATTCAGTAACTTTCAGATATATGTAACAAAACAGAATATGTATTCAGTAACTTTCAGATATATGTAACAACACAGAATATGTATTCAGTAACTTTCAGATATATGTAACAAAACAGAATTCTTATGCAGTAACTTTCAGATATATGTAACAACACAGAATATGTACTCAGTAACTTTCAGATATATGTAACAACAGAATTTTTATGCAGTAACTTTTAACAATGCAAACGGGAGCGAGATCTCTTATTAAAATACAATAAATTACACTTGTGAAACAGATGTAATTAGAGAAAAAAGTCCTGTTACCCTTTATAGTTTAGGTAGATAAAGGTCTCAGTCACATCTGAGTAAAATAATCCTATTTCTATAAACGTCATAGGATCTTTTTTTTTAAAGATATTTTATTTTCACGGACCCCTTGCAATTACACCACTGACCACTAGGGGTCCGCGGACCCCCGGTTGAGAAACACTGTGCGACGCAACAAAACATGACGTCACACTGGAGGAGGCGGTCGCTCTGACTGTCGGCGGTTCTGTGCCGGGGGGGGGCGCAATGGCTGATGGGAGTGTTAAGGTTAGATTTAAAATTGTCTTCTAATGATGTGGCGTTCATGTTGTGGTTCTTCTTGTGTTGTTGTTTTGGCGGTTCGACTCAGACCAAGTAGGAGACCGTTTGCTGGACTAACTGACTCTAGGACCGTTCCGTGACACTGATGTCGCCACGTGTGACGTGTGTGTGTGTGTGTGTGTGTGTGTGTGTTTGGGGGGGGGGGCTCGTTACGTAGTCAGTTCTGGTCCGTTCTGGCCGGTGTGACTAGAAGAGCGTTCGCGGGGTCGCGCGGTGTACAGATCTCCGCCTCTCGACTCATCGTTTTCGTTTGCAGCCCCCCTACTTAAAACAGCTTCCCGCGCGCCCGAGGTAGTCCCCGGGTTACGAATGCCTGACAATGCGAGCTCCCGTACTTACGAACCGGCCTCCGTAAAGCCCATCATTATTAAAAAAAACCCAAACAACCAGTTACACACGAAGGTTCGTACTAACGAATCGACGGACTACTTTGCGCGACGCTCGAAACCCTGCGCGTTAAGGCGGTTCGTCGGCCCGCGGGAGAACAACGGGCGTGATTCTTTTCGTACCCGTTTTCCGGGAACTCTGCCTCTGATTGGCTAGTAGTCGTCGCCTCCGTTGAGTAGGTGGGTTAAGGTTAGGGTGGGGTTAGCCAATCAGAGACGGAGTAGGGGCGGGTCTTCCCGGAACCCAGGTGAACGCGCTCTCAAGCATGTGGTCCGTGGTGTATTAGCCAATCAGAGGCAGCGTTCCCGGTGAACGGGTACGATTTTTAAAAAAAATCGCGCGAACAACGGCGCGCCGTCGTCGCCATTTTGTGCCTGTTTTGTGCGTTGTGTTTTGGCGTGCCATTTTCGTGTGTTTACCCTCGCAATCGCGGCTTCAAAGCGTAAATCTGACGCAGGTGATGGGGGAGGCATCGAAGAAAAGGGAAACGGTCACGACCGAAACGAAAGTGGAAATAATAAAGTGGCCAGAGAGAGGCGAAACGCGAGGCGAGGCGAGGCGGGCTCTCATTTCTGGCGTCCAACGGCCGGCGGAGGTCACGACCGGCTCCGGGGACAGTGGCGGGTCTGGAGGTTGTAAGAAATGTTTCTCTAATCAAAGAAAGTTGAAGGTTTTCTTACCTGGATTATTGAACGTGCATAACGACGTGTTTCCTTAATTGTTTTTATACCTATACACGCACATTCTCTCTCTCTCTATGATACATACTGTACTGTAGTTATGGTTATTACGACGTTATTATACTTATGATGTTTTAGGTAGGCGGAACGGTGGCGCAGTGGTTAGTCGCCTCACAGCAAAAAGGTCCTGGGTTCGAGCCCCGGGGTAGGCCAACCTTGGGGGGGGGGGGGTCGTCGTCCTCCTCCTCTGTGTGGAGTTTGCATGCTGTCTCTGTGGGTTTCCTCTGGGTGCTCCGGTTTCCTCCCACAGTCCAAAGACATGTAGGTCAGGCGAATCGGCCGTACTAAATTGTCCCAAGGTGTGTGTGTGTTTGTTTGTTTGTTTGTGTGTTTGTGAGAGAGCGGTGGGCCTGTGATGGCCTGGCAGCCTGTTCAGGGTGTCTCCCCGCCTGCTGCCCAATGACTGCTGGGATAGGCTCCAGCATCTCCGCGACCCTGAGAGCAGGATAAGCGGTTTGGATGGTGGATGGATGTTTTAGGTAATATATATATATATATACACACACACTCATAGTGTTTTTTGCCCCGAAACCATCAATGGTGTTGTTAGAAATGCTCAACTAATGAGTAGCGGGGATATCCATATATATGTCTATGTGTATGTGTGTGTGTACATATATATATATATATATATATATATATATATATATATATATATATATATATACACACACACACATATATACATAACTGTTCCAACTTACATACAAATTCGACATAAGAACAGACTCAAAAACGGAACTCGTTCACAATCTGGGGACTACCTGTAACTGGTGATGCATTATTTTTTGTATGCCGTGCACAGTGAGTGCCAACCAGTGATTAAGTTAGTTATTTAGGGTAGCTTCCATTTAATATTGTTATTACATTGCTTCTGACCATGTCCAGTCGCTCTGACACCTACAAGCCACCGCAGATCTAACAGATTTGTGAGCAGTCGACAGTGATGGCCTCAGTATTTTATCATTTTTTTCCCACAGACTTGGCTGCTATTGAGTCTAATTAATTGGCATTAGCAGGTGGAGCTGACGTAGCAGAATGTAAATGCAGGCAAAAACACTCTGGGCTAATCTCCAAAGTGAGGGACAACATCTAGCTAGTCTTCCTTCATCCGCTGAAAGAAAAACGAAGAGAGCATAGCTGGGGTGTGGTCAGATCTAATTGCCATCTGAATCAGCCGGCCGTAAAAAAAGGGCACTAATTGTTTTTATGAGCCTTTTATGGTTTAAGCTGTGGAGTAAGCCTAGCGTGAAACCACTGGGGCCCGCAGAAGGCAAGGAGACAGTTGAAGAGAGGAATATTAGGGCGTCCCAAATGCTTCAAATGGGTGGAAACAAAATTAAGTTGAAAGCCAGTTTGTTTATCCAAGCAAGTTATCCCCTGCATAGGTTTTGGGAAGCGGCTCTCGAAATTCGCCGATATTGGGAATCGGATCCATTTAAGGTTAGATAGATAAAACGTCTGATCAGATATTGCCGGTTCTCATTATCTTTCGATGTTTTGATTGGCGGATCATTTGATCTGCCAAAAGGAAGAAAAAAAATTCATCAGGACCTTTTTTTTTTTTTTTAATCCCCAGTGTCCGTGGACAGGTGTGTCAACTGTGGCACGACGGGCGTCAGCGCTACACCCCGCTGCTAAAAACCACTTAGCCCGGTCCATTTGCTCATCTGCTACTCTGGTATTCTGCTAATGGTTGGTCGCATAGCGCAGCTCATCCAGCTCTCCCATGGGCTTTTGACCTTTTGTCTCCCACCTCTACCACCTTATGTCCCACTCAGCCCCCCCCCAGCTCCCCCTTAAAAAGGAAATGGAAAATGGCCTTTCCAATGCCTAAGTGATTTGACTAAAGCTTGTGTGATTTCCCCTGAGAACGGGTTGGCAGACCCCGCAATGTGAGCTGGTGCTTAGGGGTTGTTTCACACTCCTATCACCCCGAGCTGACAGCAGTTGTATGGGCAGGCGGGCAGGCTGTAGCTGGCTGGCTGTTCTGTGGAAACCAGACGAGACAAGGCTGATCTGAGGGAAATTGAAATGCTCTGATGGAAGCCCAGTATGAACAAGGCTGTCACTGTAGGGGAACACAGGAAATTGGGCTGAGTTGGGTTGTGTATGGGTTGTGTGTGTGTGTGCACGTGCGTGCATGTGAGAAACTTCACTTGTGTCTGTGTATGTGTGCGCGCGTGTGCCTATAGTGGAATTACCTGGGCTAATTGGTTCCGTGTCTGTGAGCAGTCTCTCTCAGAAAGTTGAGATTAATAATGAAAGGGCTCTCTCCTTCCTACCAGTGGCCTGTCACTCATCCTCAGTGTACCCCCCCCCCTTTTTACTAATGCTACTTCAACGGCGGATGATGGGGCTTCGAATGCTCCATCATTCAGAATTATTTCTCGATCGTTGCAAATTCGGATAGATTCTGAGGAAGGCAACGGCAAGGGATGTTTTTTTCTGTCCCGTGCAGTGGAGGTGCAGAGAGAGGGATGAAGGCAGGAAGCTCTTGCACAAAGGAAAACGGTTCATGATGGTTGTGCCTCGCCATTTAATGACAATATGGCTGAACAATATTGGTTGATGGTTTTGTCTTTTGCGGTATCTATTGTGATGTTAAAGAAAAACTGCAGTGCTTGGATCAGACTACATGAGGTTTTTTTGTCTTTCACGATGGCGCCATGTCAGAGTATTGCTATAAATTCGTGTCCTGCCTTGGCCGCCAGACTGGCCCACATGACGAGTGTGATCCCGACCCATAATCATATGCTGCCGTCATCCCGTCATCTGCTGTTGTCGCGACCGTACGCGAGTTTGTAGGTCGTCGGGGAGGCGGGTCAAGAAGTGTCAATCATGGAACCATCTTTGTTCACCTATCCGCACCAGAGAACATTCTGTTATCCTATTGGTCAGCATCAGGAACACGTCTTTGAGCGTCGGTCAGGGGTATCAAACTAGACGGAAAATGCAAAAAAAAAAAATTCTGACATGCTAGACTTGTCGAGTTGGGGTCGTGGGGCATCTGGCGCTGGTCTTGGATTATGTCACACTACAGGAGCATTTGTCGTTCTCGACGTTCATATTCGGGCCCGACACTGAACGATGGTCGGCAGCGACGCAATCGGGTCAAAATCGGCCTGATTTCCTGTAGTTTGAGCCGGGCATTAGATGCTGCTTTAAGTTCCACAGGTCGATATGGGAAGAAAGTACCATGCTAGCAATGATGAGGGCGATTTTAGAGAGCCAGTAAGGCAGTGTAGTAGTTCAATACTCTGGTTGACTCAACACGATGCCATTGTTTTCAGTTACCGCTCCTTCATCATTTCAGGCTAATCCATATCAGCACATTATTTGTGACGCTCTGTGCTTACCTTGAGAGAAGGGGGCTTGTCTGTGCATGGATGAAAGATGGGTGGCGTCTCGAAAGGATTCATGAGATTACTCCGGTTTGAAATACGACTTTATGCTTAAGTGAATTAACAAAATGACAAAATTAGATCATTTTACATTTCACTGCAGAAATACCGACCTCTTGAATTACAATCGTGCAAACAACGGCTGCACATCAGTTTCCTCGGTGGTTTTTAAATGAATACGATAAACAGAGTGACAAGCCTCTTTTAAATGATGATGCTAGATTTAGTTTTTTTTATCAAGCAGTGAAAAGGTTTTAGTGTAACGTGGCTGATGGGCCCCGTCCTTTCCACTGTGACCATTGCAGATGCATACATTGCACTATTGATTCTGCAGCACTATATCCTTAGGCACTACATCACAATGGGATTTCGTATCGCCTCAATAACATGTGTCGTGGGCCAGCTAACCATCAACTGTGATCACTGTTTAGGATGGAAACTAGGATAACAACCACAGAGAGGTGAATCAGTTCATCTGGACACAACGTTTAGTGGGAGAAACGTGTCATCACTCGTCCAAGTGACCTCTTCAGTCTCAGCTGACTGCAGGTATTCCCATCCTTATGAACAATACAGTTGCATGACGACTGAAACCAATGATCGGTTTCATATGCAAATAGACGTGACCATTAAATAGTGTTACAATGGCCATGTCTACTATTCACAGAGGATCGGGTCCCCCGGCACAAACAGAGCAATATAGTGTACACTGTTAAGTGCCGGGAGGATTGCCGTGACTTGTACATCGGGGAAACCAAACAGATGCTGGCCAAGAGGATGGCACAACACAGGAGACCTAACATGTCAGGCCAGGACTCCGCAGTCTACACCCATCTACAGGCACTGGCCACTCTTTCAAGGATGAGGATGTGGGGCATCTGGGTGGTGTAACGGTCTATTCCGTTGCCTACACAGGGAAGGCGGTTCGAATCCACTTGTTACCTTCGACTTGGTCAGGCGTCCCTACAGACACATTTGGCCGTGTCTGCGGGTGGGAAGCCAGATGTGGGTATGTGTCCTGCTGCACTAGCGTCTCTTCCGGTCGGTAGAGGCGCCTGTTTCGGGGGGGGGGAGAACTGGGGGAATAGTGTGATACTCCCATGCGCAATATCCTCCTGGCGAAACTCCGCACTGTCAGGTGAAAAGAAGCAGCTGGCGACTCCTCATGTATCGGAGGAGGCAGGTGGTAGTCTGCAGCCCTCCCCGGATCGGCAGAGGGGGTGGAGCAGCGACCGGGACGGCCCAGTAGAGTGGAATAATTGGCCGGATACAATTGGGGAGAAAAGGGGGGGGTGGGGGGGCGAGGATGTGCACATGATAGGGAGGAACGCTGGTTTGAAGAGGGAGTCAAAGAGGCCATCTATGTGAAGAGGGAACGACCATCCCTGAACCGAGGGGGGGGGGGGGTAAGAGTACATCTGTCGTCATCTTACAATGCTGTGATTGCAACTATTCCCCAATCCTCTGTGAATAGTACACATGGCCATTGTAACTCCAGTTAATGACCACGGCAATTTGCATATGAAACTGGTCATTGGTTTCGTTCGTTATGCCACTGTATTGTTTATAAGGGTGGGGGTACCAGTAGTCGAGTTGAGACTGAAGAGGTCACTTAGATGAGTGATGAAACATATCTGTCAAGAAACGTTGTGTCCAGATGAACTGATTCACCTTTCCATGACTTCCTTACCTGGAGTATTGAGCATAAAGACGAGGATAACAACCACAGTTGCGTAGAATATTGCCATAACATGGCACTCATCCAGTCACAGTTGTGTTGTGTGGACACAACACGCACAGTCTAGGGAGCGGTGTGGCAAGGGGGTATCAAAGAAAGTGAAATATGTCCTGGATTTACTCTCAAATGGCGGGTCGAGGCCAGAAAATAAACTGTCTGTTACAGGGGAAATTATGAATCTATCATTACATCGCCGAGGGGGCCGCGGTGTCACTCGGCTCATCAATCTATAAATCTGTTGGCGGATGGAGAGACCGAGTAGCGAAAGAGGCCATTGGTTCACGGTAAATCTGCTCTGCTTCTTCCTCTTTTTCTTACCTGGAGCCATATCAGTTTTCTCCCAATGTGCCAATGAGGGAGACATTAATCAAAACAGACCCGACAAACTCCTTGGGAGAATCGCCAAGCGTATCTGTCTTGTAGTGTGTCACAAAGTTTTGGCAAGGAGAGAAGGAGACAGACTGACAGACAGAGAAAAGACACAACAGGAAAAAAAAAGAGATCAAGAGGAAGAAGTGTCCTTTTTTGTTTTCTCTGTTCTTTCCCAGGAGGTAGCGCTAGATGTGAGGCTCTGTGGATAAAAAATGCATCCAAAGAGAGAACGATGATTGCGAGAATGTGAAGGCCGTTAATAATTTTCAAATTCAGCCACTTCCTCCCCGTCACCGTGTCATAGTTTGACATTTAGACAATTGTGAACTTGCTTTTAATACCTACTGCGGAAGTCTCTTTCAAAGGATTTACATAGTTTAGTCCTCCCTCCTGTCCCGTTTTCCATTTTTTTTCTGTCTTTTATTTTGTTTTCAGAGATGATATGCGTTGGAGTAATCTCTTGAGAATGGTTACTTTTGACTTTCACGGCGGCCCAGTGGTTAGCACAGTTGCCTCACAGCAAGAAGGCCCTGGGTTCGAACCCCAGGCCGTCCGAGATCCTTTCTGTGTGGGGTTTGCATGTTCTCCCCGTGTCTGCGTGGGTTTCCTCCGGGTGCTCTGGTTTCCTCCCACCATCAAGAAGACATGCATGTTAGGGTTAATACTCCTACCTGTGCCCGTGAGCAAGGCAATGGAAAGAACTGGAGTTGGTCCCTGGGCTCTGCAGCTGCCCACTGCTCCTGTACAATCGGACGGGTTAAATGCAGAGAACAAATTCGTTGTGAGGTACAATGACAAAATAAAGTGGCTGTAGTATAATTCAGCTTTTACTTCTCTTTGCACAGGACTTTGTCCCTTCCAGCTGTGAGTAGGGAACCAATCCTGTAACAAAAAAAAAAACAGCCCCAAAAGAAAACAAGGAAAGAAAAAATCATTTGGGTCAGCTGCCATTATGTGTGTCAAGCCAGGCTGCAGGGGACTAGTGTTTCCCCAGTTTCTACAGAGGTAAACAAACCGGGTGGACTCGGGCTTGACAAGCCTCGCCTTTGGAGAGTTCCCTCCGAAGTTATGAAAGGGCTTTCCTCGGGTAAACAAAGTGGAAAAAGCTGGGTCACTTCAGCACAGGCGTGCACACGGATGCACAATGTGCACACACGTGTGGCCGCGCGCGCACACACACACGGACATTCATATGTTTTCATGCACACACTCGCACACGTGCACGTTCACACGCACACCTAACACTAAAACAAAGCTCATCATTGAGCGGTAGGACAGAGCCTCTCAGGCATTCCTTTCTGTGGGGGGGGGGGGTAAAGCTTTGTTGCCACGTCTCTTGTCTTAAGAGAGGTGGATGAGAAGCGTGAAGGGTTCCTCTCCCCTCTGCTCATTCATGAGCGTCAAGTGATCTTGGGAGAACAGCATTGAACCTTGTGTGCGGTTCAACTCAGTGGAATGATACTCCAAAAATCTTTTGTGCGACTAATCCCCCCTCCCCCCCCTTTTTTTTTTCCTGTGCTGCAGAGACGGTGATGGACACACGGGTGGCCACAGCTGAACTGGGCTGGACAGCGTATCCTAACTCTGGGGTGAGTGTGTCACTAACAACATGCAGGTTACAGTCCAAAACAGAACACCCACACAATGGCGCTAGTGCTGAATTGCAGAGGATTAACAAAGTTGGTTTCTAAACCTTCTTTTTAATCTTTTTTTTTTTTTTTGGAGGGAGGGGGGATTTTTTTTCTCCCCAGTTGTATCCGGCCAATTAGCGTATTTTCCAAGCTGTCCCGGTCACTGCTCCACCCCCTCTTGCCAATCCGGGCAGGGCTGCAGACTACCACATGCCTCCTCCGATCCATGTGGAGTCGGCCGCCGCTTAATTTCATCTGACAGTGAGGAGTTTCAACAGGGGACGTAGGGCGTGGGAGGATCACGCCATTCTCTCATTCCCCCTCCCCCAAACAGGTGACCCGACCGACCAGAGGAGGCGCTAGTGCAACGACCAGGACGCATACCCACATCTGGCTTCCCACCCACAGACACGGCCAATTGTATCTGTAGGGACTCCCGACCAAGCCAGAGGCAACACGGGGATTTGAACCAGTGATCCCCGTGTTGGTAGGCAACAGAATAGACTGCTATGCTACTGGGATGCCTTGTTGTTTTTAATCTTTACAAGTCCCGTCTGTCATCGGGTGGACAGACAAGTGGGACGAGGTGGACAGAGAAACCGACGAGCGGGCGGATGGGACAGGAGTACAATATAAGTAGGAGCTCACGTAGGCCTTTTTATGGGTATTATTTTCTCGCTGTCTCTGTTCATAATGACATAATGGGTCCACGTAAGCCTCAGAACAGACTACCTGAGACCCTGTAAATGGATGCCAAGGGGAAACCATCGACATAATGATACTGTAATGATACATTTATGCAGCGAAGTGGAGGTATTAGAACGAAACAGGCAAGGAGGAGCAAAGAGGATAAAAGTGCTCAGGGCTTTTTTTTTTTTTTTTTAGATTTTAGGAAACTATTTTAGACTTCCAGGTAGTTTGCACATTAAAAAAGAGTGGAAGAAACTGCCAGGTCAACAGAAAAGGAATAATTTTCCTTTTTTCCCCATCATAATGCCAGAGTCATAACGTTAGAAAGATGATTGTCCCATTATATAAATAGACTTGGAGTGAACTTGAATTCACCCACCTTATTCTCGGTGCTGTAATTCAATAAAAAGCTCAACTGCTCCTCTCTGGAGGTGTCATTCATGCAGTAGCTGTGCAGGGAGGACAGTGGCTGCCCCTTACATGCTCTGGGTCTTTGGGACTTTATGAGGCGTTTTACACACATGTAAAGGAGGCTTTTAATGCTGTGTGGGACAGGGCTTTACGCTGACATACTCTCATTCAGATGGGGCAGAAATGGCTAAACGATGCTCTGGTCTGTCTATAGAAGTGCCTACTAAGACAAATCTGGACTATTGGCCCCAAGGGTGTGTGTGTGTGTGTGTGTGTGTGTGTGTGTGTGTGTGTGTGTGTGTGTGTGTGTGTGTGTGTGTGAGAGAAAAGTTGAAAGGGGCGCCTTCCTTCATCTGTGTAATGGAAATTCATGGCTGGTGCCATGCTTTGTACCAGCTGGCACCGCTAGTCGGAAGTTCAAATAGCCTAACCCCCCCCCTTGCTAAAAGCCCGCCTGTCTATGAATACTCCTCCCGGCTGACAAAATGAGAGAAAAATACGCACTGAAGAGAAATACATAGTTAATTAAATAGTTAATTGATTTGAACATCTTGGACGGTTTCATGCATCGTTAATGGATGCTTTGTTGCTCTGGGACTAGTATTCCTAACCTTTTTTTTTCCAATTTAAAGGTGCATGCATTAAAAAGAAGATTGAATGGAAAATGGCTAACTGCTTCTTTTCTATTACAGATTACTTTAGAATTCAAACAATCGAGACCAACCATAATTTCCTTAATTAGCTCATAGAATCAGTATGACATGACCCTTTTTGAACTGATTTATGAAATTGCCTGGTTGGAATAGTGCGTGTCAACTACAATATCACAATGAAATACATGTAATTTATCGCAGTTCAATGAAAAATTATCATTATGGGCGTCCGGGTGGCGTGGCAGTCTATTCCGTAGCCTACCAACACGAGGATCGCCGGTTCGAATCCCTGTGTTACCGCCAGCTTGGTTGGGCGTCCCTGTAGACACAATTAGCCGTGTCTGCATCTGCGGGTGGAAAGCCGGATGTGGGTATGTGTCCTGGTTGCTACACTAGCGCCTCCTCTGGTCGGTCGGGGCGCCTGTTCAGAGGGGAGTGGGAACTGGGGGGAATAGTGTGATCCTCCCACGCGCTACATCCCCCTGGTGAAACTCCTCACTGTCAGGTTAAAAGTGGCTGGTGACTCCACATGTATCGGAGTAGGCATGTGGTAGTCTGCAGCCCTCCCTGGATCGGCAGAGGGGGTGGAGCAGTGACCGGGACAGCTCAGAAGCGTGGGGTAATTGGCCAAGTACAACTGGGGAGAAAAGGGGGGGGGGTTATCATTATTATTTGCTCATAGGCAGCAAACAATGACCTTGCCATCCCATGCTGCAGAAGTCAGCAAATATTCCCGTCCACTTGAGTTCACACAGCAAAACGAGCGCTAACCCAACTGTTCGGCCGTTTGGCTGCGCTCCTTGGGCATGCGTTGCACAGCTAATGCCTGCATTAACCGTGTCAGCGAAGACGCACGTCAGGTGGGGGAGAGAGAGTGAAACACCGGTATCACCCCGGCACTGTTTAACTATGGATGAGCAAAGCAGTGGCCTGTCAGCTGTCAGTTTGCCTCTGAACAGCAACCGCTTGATCCTCTCCGCCCTGGCAGTTTGGATATACACCAAATTCTTCTCCACACCTCCACCTGGAATACCCTCCACCTGGAATACCCGAAGCCTTCACTGTGGATGAGCTTGCACATTTTTTTCCCCCCATCCATTAACCATCACCCGCTTATCCTGCTCTCAGGGTCGCGGGGGTGCTGGAGCCTATCCCAGCAGTCATTGGGTGGCAGGTGGGGAGATAGTCTGGACAGGCCGCCAGGCCGTCACAGGGAAAACACAAAAATTGGAAATCACAACGGCAAAACAGAAAACACAATGAAATGAACTCCTACGAGAAAGGGTGGTGCCTATCGGCAAGGATGATCGCTGACTGGACGTATTTCGCACTCGAAATATGAAGTGGTTCTGGACTGAGTTTACATTAACACGTAAACATGAGCGCTACCGATGATTCAAAGTTTGCGATTTGAAACCCAGATGAATCCAGTATTATCTATCAACGATGCCTCGTTTACCTCCTTGAAGAGTAATAACACAAAACTACCTAAAAATAGTGCTTTGGTGTGACAAGCAATTATTTTGGTGTATTGCATCATGTTTTGTACAGCGGCAGGATCATATTCTCAATGAAGAGGAGATATGCGGTGAGACCTACTTAGTAGAGACATCTCCAGTGCTATTTCCATCAAGACCTGTTCAGTTCAGCAAGCCTTCGGGCGCACAGAGCCTCTTGTCTGTGTTGAGGGTTGTTTTTTAAGCTGCTCCTGTTGTAAGGGTTCAGGAAGGGAGAGATCTGCTGCAGGGAGAATACACTCTTACTCGCTGGTAGAACTTACTGCTCGGCTGTCTTGACCTTCCTTTTATAGTGTGTGAGGCATTGTTTAAATACGTGCTTGCACACATCTCTGCATGTGTGTGTGGGGGGGGTATGGATGTGGGTGTGTGTGCGCGAGCGTGCACGTGTGTGTGTGTGTATCGGTGTGCCTATGCCCATGCATGTGTGTTCCTATTTGAGAGGGAGTGTGCAGATGCAGATCAGCTCAAGGCAGTGTTACATCTGAGTAAGGAGGCAAGGTCTTGCATACTCTCACCAACTCAACTACAGAAACACACATTCTCATACAATCTAGCAGGTCCTCTCGCGCTCTGTCTCTGCCTCTCTCTCTCTCTCTCTCTCTTTCTCTCCCTCCCGCCTCCCCCCCTCTCTCTGCCTCTCTCTCCCTCCTCCGTCTCTCTGCCTGTCTCTTTCTCCTCTCCCTCACCCCTCCCTCACTCTCTCCTCCCTCTTTCTCTCTCCTCCTTCTCTCTCCTCCCTCTCTCTCTCTCATCCCTTTCTCTCCTCCCTCCCCCCCTCTCTCTTTTGCTCTCTCTCCTCTCACTCACACATCGATAAACAGCCACAATTACACTCACACACACACACACACACACACACACACACACACACACACACACACACACACACACACAAAAGTCTGTTGGATTTCTATGGATTAGTAGGGGGTGAAAGTTGAATGCTGCAAAATCTGGTCAATGGAAGGCATTTCTACAGGATGTACAACACTTAACACAGCGTCCTCGAGGGGAACCACGGTGTTAGAGCCATGCAATTGATCTGAACTAGGCATCGCCCTTCTTAACATTCTAAGACAGTGTCGTATCCAAATGTGTTGCATCTCATATAGTTAGTGTACTGTAAACAGGTAAGATGCAAAAAGCCGATTATATAACCATAACTTTAGTCTATGAGGGGTAGTGAATAGTCATGTGCTGTCATGTACTGTGTGGTATGCACACATGCTTTTACAGTGATGACATCATTTTGTGCACCATGTTAATTTTGGTGGTGTTATGCCAGGGGTCGGCAACCATTTGGATGTCCCGTGCCACTTTCTCTTCTCCTTCTTTTGGCTCATTCCCTGTATCTCAGGGGTCACCACAGCGGATTTTAAGGTTTACCATGTGAGGTACAGCACCAATGGTGGCCGTTGTCAACCCTGGCCTTGACCGATCCGGTATGGTCTTGTCAATCCGCGTACTGATTTGGCAAAATTTTACATCGGATGCCCTTTTTGACACAACCACTAACCAACCCTATGGACGGGGGTGCCGGTAAAGCGCTGGACGCCATCCCAGTATTCATGGACTTGCCCCCATGCCTGTCACCTGTAACACATCACATGGTTACCAACCCATAAATGGATAAAATGAGAATAAACCTTTTCTTTTGCTGCCTATTTTGCCATGAACTACAAATGCAGCCATTTTTAGTTCCAACTTTTCTTGCCGTGACAGGACTGGTGATGAAAAATACGCAACCTGACTGTTAGCATGTTAGCCTGAACTAGAGATGAAACGGTTATTGGTTTCATGATAAACCTCCGTAAAAAAAAATCACAGACCCGAGTGCCAGCTCATTTTCATAATGAGCATTTATCTATTTATTTTACTGCCGCTGCTTGTCTCCCCATCTAGATTTCGCGTGCCAGAAGATCTGCGCAACACGCACACACACTTTATTATTTGTGCAAATGTATGAAAATTACTAGGGCACGAAGGAAAATTAATTAAATCTTACCGATTTAGTGCGACCCTTTCTTGTCACAATATCAGGTAACCACTGCCAGTATCTCCTCCATCAAGACTTGAGAAGGAGATTATGCATTTCTGTGTGGCTGGTGTGTGTGTATAAGTGTGTTTGTTTTGTACAAGTGTGTGTGTGTGTGTGTGTGTGTGTGTGTGTGTGTGTGTGTGACCCAGAGGGTTAATTTTAAAGGATTGCAGAAGCAGCGCCGTTAGTTCCAGAGGTATAAACACGAGGACGTATCAGGGTTACTCATGTGGATATGCAATAGACTGCACACTCACTTTCCTACCGGGAGCGCTCACGGCTGGCAGATGTGATTTAGTCCCGTTCGGCAAGCAATATTCGCTCCGAATGTAAACGTACAGTCGCGCTGTCACAGTCACTACATTTTTTCCCCCCTTGCGTCATCTTGTTTTAGATGTATCCTCTGTTCATTTTACTGTCCATCCCTGGATATTTCCTTACCGGGTTTCCATTTCTCTGTTCTGCTCGTCTCCATCTCTATGCCTCAGCCCCTGTGTCTGTCTCTCACTCATGCAAACACTAATATATTTTATATAGTCAGGGATGAAGCATCATATACGGAGTCCTAAAAAAATAGGCTTCTCTTAGTTCTTGCCATACAGCCATGTGTCAAAGCAAGGAAGTTTCTGAACGAAGCTTTGGTGGTTTGCTGAATATGCATCCCTGTTTGGCAATGAGGAGGCACGCAGATGGGAGGTCAAGTAGCTTGAAACTTCTGGTTTAGTGAGATATAGCTGGGGGTTCAGTACTCTAGATTATGGTAATATGTGGTGACTTTAGAAGAAGACCCCTTTTCGGCTCCCTTTAAACATTGATGGCTGTCGGGTAGCGTAGCAGTCTGTTCTGGTGCCTAACAACACGGGGATCGCCGGTTTGAACCCCGTGTTACCTCCGGCTTGAATCCTCGTATTACCTCCGGCTTGGTCGGGCATCCCTACGGACACAATTGGCCGTGTCTGCAGGGGGGAAGCCGGATGTGGGTGTGTGTCTCGGTCGCTGCACTAGCGCCTCCTCTGGTCGGTCGGGGCACCTGTTCGGGGAGGGGGACTGGGGGGATAGCGTGATCCTCCCACGCGCTACATCCTGTCCCTCTGGCGAAACTCCTCACTGTCAGGTGAAAAGAAGCAGCTGGCGACTCCACATTTATTGGAGGAGGCGTGTGATAGTCTGCAGCCCTCCTCGGATCAGTAGAGGGGGTGGAGCACTGACCGGGACGGCTCAGAAAATACGCTAATTGGCAGTACAATTGGGGGGGGGGGTAAAAAACAAAAAAACATTGATGGCATCCATCCACAGTAACATCCGTGGAATAAGTGTCTCCTGAGAAGTAAGAACCGTCTCCCTTAACCTGAAGCAGGAGGTAACTGTTGACCACATGCACACACACACACACACACACACAAACACACACACACAGGCATGCACCACTCCCCTGACTTCTGTATTCAAAAACAGAGTCTGACCGACCTAGCTGGATTGTTTCTTGTTGCCCCCCCCCCTCTTTTTCTCCCCAATTGTACCTGTCCAACTACCCCACTCTTCCGAGCCATCCTGGTCGCTGCTCCACCCACTCCACCCGATCCGGGGAGGGCTGCAGACTACCACGTGCTTCCTCCGATACATGTGGATTCGCCAGCTGCTTCTTTTCAACTGACTGTGAGGAGTTTCACCAGAGGGATGTAGCGCGTGGGAGGATCACGCTATTTCCCCTAGTCTCCCCTCCCCTCTGAACAGGTGCTCCGACCGACCAGAGGAGGCGCTAGTGTAGCGACCACGACACACACCCACATGTGATTTCGCACCCGCTGACACGGCCAATTGTGTCAGTGGGGATGCCCGACCAAGCGAGAGGTAACAAACTGGTGATCCCCGTGTTGGTAGGCAACGGAATAGACCGCCACGCCACCTGGACGCCCTCTTGTTGTTTTTGTATTGCTGTGTATTTGTTACCTTTCTATTTGAATTTGTCTTGCTTGCTTTGTTTGCTTTTGTTTGAACAACAGAAGTCAGGATTCACGTACAATAGCACAACACCTTTAAGGGGATATGAGGGAGACACATGGAGGTCGAAAGAGAGAGGGTAGAGGGAGCAGGGGTACAAAGAAGATATCCCATTGATGGACGGTTGCAGGAGGTGCTGGACAAAAGATGGATGTCTCTCCTGTCTGTGCATACTTGTGTATTTCAGTCTTTCTGAGCTCGCTCATTGCATTCATGTGGACTTGTGTGTGCTCAAGCATTTCGCTAATTCCAGTGCCGGTGTGCATATTATCCATGCCCGTCTGTGCCCGTGTACGTGCTTGTGTGAGTTGTTGTGCTTCCACACTAGGCCAGTCTCTCTCGGCGTGGGCCTGTGAGCATTGGCTGGGCAGGTGTCCCTGTACACTCAGCGATTCTTAAAGAGCATGGACAGCTCTACGGCAGCCATCTCACCATCTGCTGACCAGACTTAGGCACCTCAATAATTCATACGCACAAAAACTGACAGACAGACAAGTGGCCGCTCGACTGGAAGGTGGCTTAGAGAAACACAGGTGGGAAAAGTGGAGTTGGGAAAGGGAGAACAAAAAAAAAGAAAAGGGGAAGGTTTCTTAAACTCTGTGAATACTCTTATTTACTGAGTGTAGGAGGGAAAGGAGAGAGAGAAGGATAGATAAAGTTAAAAGAGAAATATACACAATAAGGGCAGAGGTAGACAGAGAAAGAGATGGGGGAGGGTGTGATTGTGAGGGATGGAGGTGAACTCTGATCCCAGAGCAGGAGCTGAAATGGAATGAAGGGAGAAAAATTACAGTGAGTCATACTGGCTGTTCTTTAGCAGCCAGGTGAGAAAAACTCCATTATATACACACACACACACACACACACACACATATATATATATATATATATATATATATGAGCACAGGTCACCAAGACTACCATCCATGGAAGAGAAGGCTTGAAGACAAGATCAAAGCAGCACAGAGATGTAAGCCAGTTAACAGAGGTGCAGAAAGGTGTGAAAGACGGGCCCTGGTTGAAGAAGAAAGCTGTCTATAAGTTAGGCCCTGGAAACTGCCAAACAAAGGCTACAGCTCTGGCTGTCATGCTGAAGAGCTACACTAGAGAAGCAGAAGACAAAATATTTAAATGGCCTCTTCCTGAAAGAACCATCCAAAGTGTACCCCCAGCTGCATAGTAACAAGGGAACAAATCAGACCCACCCAGAGCAGAGACCGAGCGATGCTGGAAGGATATATGGGAAAAGGAAGCATCACACAACACCAATGCCCAGTGGCTAGTGGACCTAAGAGCAGACCACAGCAATATTTCTCAAGCTCAAGTCCTCTAGCAGAGGCCTGGGAGTTTGATGGTTCTGTGCAGTATCTTAGCTGTTCCTAGGACC
The DNA here is from genome assembly GCF_029633865.1 of Lampris incognitus. Taxonomy (NCBI): domain Eukaryota; kingdom Metazoa; phylum Chordata; class Actinopteri; order Lampriformes; family Lampridae; genus Lampris; species Lampris incognitus. Next base: position 40,505,305 of record NC_079224.1, on the reverse strand, counting down.
GTACTTTTCTGGACAGAGACATCAGATGTTGTTTCTGGAATCTGCTGGAGCCACTCTCCCAGTTTGGGGGTCACAGCCCCTAGTGCTCCTGTTACCACTTGGAATACTGATCTAGTTCTTCCCTCAGCCCTTGGTAGTTCTCTAGCTTCTCATGCGCTTTCTTCCTGATGTTGCTGTTGCTTCAGATTGCTACACCACAGTGTCTGGTAGGTTAGCCACTACCTACTTGTCAGTCTGGAACTTAAAGTCCCAAAGGATCTTAGCTTTGCCATTCTCAACCACCTTTAGCAGTGTCTCCCATTTGGTCTTGGGGACTTCTAGTCTGTATTCAGTACAGATATTCCTGTACACTTTCCCAGCCACTTGGTTATGCCTTTCAGTGTACGCTTTCCCAGCTAGTATTTTACACCCTGCTACTAAGTGCTGGATGTCTCAGGGGTGTCTTTGCATGTCTTTCATCACACCTCTCTGCACCTTTGTTAACTGGCTAACATCTCTCCATACCGCTTTGATCTTGGCTTCCAGCCTTCTCTTCCACGGAGGGTGCTGGTAGTGACCTGTGTTTTTAATCAATCCTGTACCCAAGCATCTCCAGGATTTCAGTTGCAGTGGCATATACAAGCTCATTAGTATCTGTTTTGGTGGCAGTTGAGAAGTTGCATAAGGCTGTGTTCACATCCGCAAGCAGGCATTGCGATGGTACTTTGCCACTGAGTTGTGGGAGCCGTGCCCGAGGGTTGACTGTCTTTAGTCTGGCCATGATTCTCATTTGAACCTCAGTAGCTTCAGCTCTCATGGCTGGTAGGATTGTTTCAGCTGGTTGAAGTCTGTCCTCATGTATCTCCTGCATACTGGGTGGCCATTCAGGGTGGTGAACTGTATAGTCGTCGTGTTGGAGCCTCTCCATCTCAAGTCATGACAGTAGCTTCCTTCTATTGATTTTCAGGCATTGAGCCACTAGCTGCTTCCAAGTCTGTGTGGATTTAGGTCTCCTGCTGGTCCACAGTTCCCACATTCGCTTCATATGGCCCCTCTCCAGGGGTCTGCTGTTATCGTAGCATTCCATCAGTTCCAGCTTCTCAGCCCTTGTCTATCAATGTCTAGTTCCAGTAGCCAATTTCTCATCAGGTTACCCTGGATCCCCAACACCTGACACAGACCTTGTTAACCTGGGCAAGTCCAAGCTGGGATGCCTCTATTCATGTTACTCTCACTCATATGCGAGGTAGCTGACTTTTGCAGCTTTAGGAGTCAAAGCCATGGACTGTTACTGGAGACTTTTACCAACCGGGATTTGAACCCCCGATCTTCGGTATGGAAAGCCGACGTTCTTACCTACCAAGCATACCTATCTATCTATCTATCTATCTATCTATCTATCTATCTATCTATCTATCTATCTATCTATCTATCTATCTATCTATCTATCTATCTATCTATCTATCTATCTATCTATCTATCTATCTATCTATCTATCTAGATAGATATAAAATCTCTGTTTCACTCACACGTCTTGTCTCATCATGACTTCATTGTAGTTGCATGTGATTAGGTGTATGGCCAAACAGCGTTGTTTTGATGCTGAACAGACATCATCCCTTCTGCTCTGCCCAATACAACAATCATCTTTAATCACAATGTCTGCAGGGTTTTGTGTGTGTGTGTGTGTGTGTGTGTGTGTGTGTGTGTGTGTGTGTGTGTGTGTGTGTGTGTGTGTGTGTGTGTGTGTGTGTGTGTGTGTGTGTGTGTGTGTGTCCACACCACATAGAGAATATAACAGCTTAAATCAACAAATCAGTTCATCATTTTGCACTTCAGGGGCATATTCTCCCTTAAATCTTAATGGCTCAGGTTCTCATGGTGTTCAGGGTTTTTTATTGCCTTACAACAACTTGATTCAATTATTCATTTCCTTCCTTTGTATTTCACCACTATATTTCTCTTATGTGGAAATCCTCTTGGACTAAGAATCAAGGACAATGTGAAATCAAGAAATAGACCGTTGGAGCTTGGGTGGAAAGAAAAGGATTAATCTTTACTTTACTTGGCGTGAATCCGGGATAGTTGGAAAGGGTGGCTGGAGGCTGAATACAGTCTTTGTGTGTGTGTGTGTGTGTGTGTGTGTGTGTGTGTGTGTGTGTGTGTGTGTGTGTGTGTGTGTGTGTGTGTGTGTGTTTACCGCTGTAACTGCAGTACTTTCTATTTCAGCTGGCCTACAGAGGTGGCAGAAATAGCATTAAATCCCCCCATTCGTCACCTATCTATTCACCCACATTGACTGCCTCACCGTTTCTTTTTCAACCTCTCCCTCTGCGGCTTGTCCGTCTATCCCCTCAGTGTTCAGTCTACCTCCACACATGCCTTCCAGCCTCACCTATCTCTGTTACTTTGTCTTGATTTCCCCCTCTATCTAGCTACCTATCTATCTTGCTTCTTTTTTTTCCCTATCTGTCTGACTGTCTATTTATATGGCTATCTGTCTTTCTGTTTATCTGTCTGTCTTGTGTCTCTGCTTTTTTTTGTTCTCGTTCTGGTGGATGGGGCTGCCAGATGTCAGGCTTTGTGGAGTTTTTCCTCATTCAGATTACACACACAGGCACACAAAGGCTCACACATGCGCACACACACACACACACACACACACACACACACACACACATCTGCATACACACACCTGCACACATGCTCATGCATTTCTAATTGCAAGCCAAATCTTGAATACCCCACCATTTTCCTCACTCCTGCTGGCATCTTCTGGGTGGTTTGTCCCTTAGCAGCCTTGCCGAGGGCAACAGGGACAGTATGCAGTGTGTAGAGTGACTGCTTTCACTCACTCACTCACTCACTCACTCACTCACTCACTCACTCACTCACTCTTTCAGTACATCTATGACCATCCCACGCTCCTTGGCCACCTGTGATTCCGCTTGTCATCTGTCCCAATGTGTAATTTTTTTCTCCTCTCATCCTCCCTAAATTATTCAAGCTCTTGTTCTTTTCCTAATACCACACACCCTCTGTGTCTTGCGCTTTTCACACACTACCTCCACCCACCTCTCTCGTTCCTCTCAATTTCCTTTAGTTTCCTTACTGAAAATGTTGCTTAAGTCGTGTGTCGCTGAAAAGCTTACGTAGGAAAGATGTTCTGGAAACGCTTTCCGGTTTTGAACATGTTAAACAATTTTTTTTCTTTATTTGTGGCGGGGGGGGGGCAATTACTGAAACTGTAATGGACCGTGTTTAGTTTAGGGCTATTAGTGACACCTGCTGGAAGCTCTGGTATGGCAGCCTTTAGTTTCTTTTCCGTTCGACAGGAAGTTATTAACAAGTGCAGCTGAAAAAGGGATATCTTCATGGTGTGCAGACAGTGTGACTCAACTGTGTTTAATTCGTCACCATCCTTCCTCTCAGATTTTGTTAGATGCAATGTCTGTCAGTAATAATGTTTTTTGATGTCACCTTTATGCTTTGTTTGTGCTATTGAGTAGGATTATGATTACAGCGAGAGTATAAGAACATTGAATGTACGCTAGCTAAGCTCTCACTTATCTCCATTGTAGTTACTGGTAGCATCCTTACGATTGTTTTGCTATGCTTAATGATGATTATTCCTAAATTTATACTTAGCTTTGAGTATCTTAGGTGAATCCTATCTGCTTATACTAACCTGTTTTACTTACCTGCTATGCAAATAATGGTGAATATTAAATTAGAAAATGGAGTACTAGTCCATCCTACATACATACGATGTGGCGAAAGTCTACTTCATTTCTATTTATGCTTGCATATATTACAGTTTCACGCTTGGATTCAGTAAAGCATCAAATGACAGCTTGTCTCTACTTGTGTTTATTGGGTCAAGTGTTTAGCTTGTTGGATAGCTGGACATCCTGTGAGTCAAGTAAAGAAACCAGCTACAAAAGTCAAGCAACGTTAAATGCGGCACGGTGGTCTAGGGGTTAGCACTGTTACCTCACAGCAAGAAGGTCCAGGGTTCGAACCCCAGGTCATCCCAGGTCCTTTTTGTGTGGAGTTTGCATGTTCTCACATTGTCTGCACGGGTTTCTGCTGGGTGCTCCGGTTTCCTCCCACCATCAAAAAGACATATATGTTAGGGTTAATACTCCCGTCTGTACCCCTGACCAAGGCAATGGAAAGAAGAACTGGAGTTCGTCCCCGGCTGCTGCATTGTGGCTGCCCACTGCTACAATAGGATGGGTTAAATGCAGAGGATGTATTTTGTTGTATGCTTGCTTACATTGACTAATAACCAGTCTTCCTTTCTTTCTTAAGCACATTTGGGTGACAAATTTTCTGGTTATTCTTGGTTACCATTATCTCTCTGTTCTGAATTTTGCGTTTTCACTCTTTTATTGTGTACTCTTTATGGCTAGACCAGACCAGCGGGCCAGCCCTACAAACGCAAATGTCCCTGACTAACCGACTGAGTGATCATATTTGACATGATTGGGCTGCTGGATCAGGTGACCAATGATATCACTGAAGTTTTTTTTTTAATTTCCCCCTTTTTCTCCCCAATTGTACTTGGCCAATTACCCTACTCTTCACATCTGGCTTCCCACCCACACACGGCCAATTGTGTCTGTAGAGACACCCGACCAAGTCGGAGGTGACACGGGGATTCGAGCCTGCGATCCCCGTATTGGTAGGCAACAGAATAGACTGCTATGCCACCCGAACACTCCCGGAAATTGTCTTTTAAAGGGTATAGGCTTAGGCTGCAGTCTGCAACTTGGCAATGATAAAACACGGGGATTCGAACCGCCAACCCCTGTGTTGGTAGGCAACAGAATAGACCACTGCGCTACCCGGGCGCTGCGATGTCACTGAAGTTACACGGGTGGTCTGCCAACCGACGACATCAATGATATACATGGAAGTGGGAGTTTCCCTATTGGCCATCGCTCTTTCAAAATGAATCGGCCCAGTCGTTCCAGCTCATTCCACATTTATCGCACGCTAACAAACGGGATATATTGCTGCTCATGGATACTACTGAAACGCTAAGAACGGAAAATGTTGCCTCTCTTTACATGTAACAGTCCAGCATAGAGCAGAGCAGGAGAGAAAACAGCTGTCCAGAGGCATGAGGGAGAGCACACAGTTAAAGCGCCCCAAAATAACAATCATTCTGCCAAAACACTCACAGGTGAATTCACAAAGAATGGATTGCAGCCGCTGATGGCACCATGAATTTCGCATCGCTTGCGACTGCTATCTGCCCCGTCTCAAGGTCTGATTCATGGAAGATATTGCGCTAATGATATTACAATGTAAACACACCCATAACATTTTGCAGCTGAGCGCAATTTGCCATTGTTTTGCATCTGATTGCAATTATTCATGTGGCAAAGTATAAATGGTGGCTTTGCACCAAGAACACAGGCAGGCTCAGTGTGATCCTTGATGTCATCAAGTACAGCAAGAGTTGTTTGACCTGGCAACCTGTATCTGCGACTGATTTCAGTCTCCGTTAAATTGAAAAGTCATATTCTCCTTTGTAATATCCACTCACGAGCACGCCTGGCATGACAATGCCTTCGCCTGGCCACAGTCACTGCTGCCATGATCACTGGAAAGTCTGGGCGTCAGTTACCAGCAACCCTCTGAAGATGCTAATCATTTTCACTGTAACTGCATGTGGCTTTTAGTGCTGGTGTTTGTTGCACTGAGGCTCATTTGCATAGAAAGGGGCCAATTTTGTATGCATGTTACCTAATTTAAATAACGTGTAGATAGCACCAGAGCACCAAGACACTTTTTGCTCGACAGTGCAGTTAGGTTTGCATTTTAACCTTTGCGGGTGCTTTGAGAATTACACGGTTTCTTTTTCTCTTAATTCTGCTGGTTTAGCAGCCGCAGAGTGAGTCTTAAAAAAACGAGACAGTCGCAGATAGAAACAGATGAAAGAGGAGAGGGAGTTAACATAATTAGAATAGTTATAATTACAGTTAAATTAAGTTCTCTTTCAAATCAAACATCACCACTGGAAAGTATTGTTCTTGCAACTGCATTTATAGCTTTTTTGCCGTCCTGGTTGCTGCTCCACCCCCTCTGCTTATCCAGGGAGGGCTACAGACTACCACATGCCTCCTCCGATATATGTGGAGCCGCCAGCTGCTTTTTTTCCCACCTGACAGTGAGGAGGTTCGCCAGGGGGATGTAGCGCGTGGGAGGATCACACTGTTCCCCCCAGTTCCCCCTCCCCCCAAACAGGTGCCCCAACCGACCAGAGGAGGTGCTAGTGCAGCGACCAGGACACACACCCACATCCGATTTCCCACCCGCAGACACAGCCAATTGTGTCTGTGGAGACGCGTGACCAAGCCGGAGGTAACATGGTGATTCGAACTGGCGATCCCATTGTTGATAGGCAGCGGAATAGACCGCTACGCGACCTGGAAGCCCTACTTCAGTACATTTTAACAGCAAACATTACTGGGAAATTGCAGATGAACATTTAATATCCTGGAATTCACATTATAGACACTACCACCAACTATCCCTTTAACAAATTGGCCACAATTTCAAACAATACACGGTACAGCCATATACTAGGTTTTTACCTAGTCTTGCTTTTTGATAGCCACACATTTTTCAGCTTTTCCTCATTCATAGTTTGGTGAAAATGCACAGTCCCCCCAGCATTAATTACACATTCATTTTCCAATCCTGGCACCACCAGCTGTGTGACATGGCCAAACTGCATGCATGTCACTTAATTTAAGTAGTGACAATAGATGGGTTTCACGCAGTAGCAAACCGTGACTCTTAAACCTTGGCCGTCTTAACACCCCCCCCCCCGCCCCAATTGGGAAATAAAATCTAAACTACCAGCCTAGCTAACTGTGTCCTCTCCTGTAGTACTACAGAAGTTACCTATGACAATTCCAGCTGTGAAATAAAAGTTAAGACAATAGTCCAGCCCAAGCAATGCAACGAGCAAACAGCACAGAGAGAGTGAGAGTCATCACCAAAACAAAAAAACAGCTTATTCGTAAAGCAAAATGCAAATCCTCCTTATAAATAATCGCATCATCACACAAGCTGTTTGTGCACTTCAGCAGAATATGGTGACAACAGGCCGGGGTGCAAAACTATGTGCACAACACATGACAGCCAACCCCTCCTACCACACAAAACCAACAAAATTTAATGTAAGCCTTCACATCATGACAGCGCACGCAGCCAAGTAACCATTAGCGACAGATACTTCAGAACCATGGACAGGGAACAGCCATAATGGCATTTTGGGCACCCACCACCACAAACAATCAATTTTGTTGATAAATAATATTGTTAGATTGGAGCAGCAGCCTATTAATATGTAACAGTAAATGTGCATAATGACCACTGTGTTGGTAAATTTACAGATTGACTACTAAGTCTGCATAATGATCCATCCATCCATCCATTATCTGTGCCGCTTATCCTGCTCTCAGGGCTGTGGGGATGCTGGAGCCTATTCCAGCAGTCATTGGGCGGCAGGCAGGGAGACACCCTGGACAGGCCGCCAGGCCACACACACACACACACGCACACACACACATTCATACCTAGGGACAATTTCGTATGGCCGATTCACCTATCATTTTCCCAAATAAACCTTAACAATACAGAGGCGGCAGTTTGCACGGCAGCCTGTTAGATTTTAAATAGCTTGCCAAATGAAGGTCTGGTGTAGTTCTTCCTTTGCCGATTAACTCCAACTTCTCATTAAAAATCTATCTTTAAATCGGTGTGGATAATAAATTCACAATGATGTCCTCCTCACTAGAGGCAGTATTACTCGCGGCCTCCATCTTGAACCAACAGGCTAACTAGCTAGCTAGTTTATTGGTGTTTTGTTTTGTTGTTTTTTTGTTTTTTGCTAGCTTATGATTCATGCCCCCCCGCAATGGGCAGAACTTATCATAAAGTTAGCGATAACAGAAGCCCACCCATTTAGAGGGAAGATATGATTGGTCAGTTTCACTGTCATTTGAAATTACTCTCTCTGAAATACTATTGCTCAAACCTCTGTAAAATTATAGCTGGACCACCAATCACAGATCTGAAAGCATAGCATTTTCTGCCTAGCAACTACAGAGGCAGCAACATTCTGATAGGGAGATAAAGGAGATGCTTTCATTTAACCCTTCACATTCCAGCACAAACTCAATAGGCTGGTTGGTTTGAAGGGTTTCTTTCCTCAGAAACATTTTGTTTAGGTGTTGATTGTCAAATTATGAATTCATAAAATTAGAACTGATGACTTTTTAAATATTATTTTTGAGAATATATTGGGCCTTCTCTGAGGGCCTAGAGGGCCTGATGGTCCCTCTCTGTGTGAAGCCTTCACGTGTTCTCCCTTCTCTGTCCATGGCCTTACCCGGCAGAGGCTGCTACCCCAAACTCCCTTTTTTTGTAGGGTTGTCTTTGCTGGCAGCACATTACAAAAACAGCAACATCCCAGCAGATTTGCCACCATTTCAAAGCAACTGGCACCTTATCAAAAATGTGAGCGTTAACGATATTACAAAAGCGGGATAGAGAAATGGGAGAGAGGGGCTCCTGGGTGGATTGTTCCCTTGAACTGTGCAGCATGATGCCACTTTATGTGGACCAGAGAAAAAAGGCATTTCAAAGATATTTGGGAGCATGTAATGAGAGCCACTTGCAAATATTCTATCAACACAGTACTTTTCCCAGAAGGTATGACACTATGCAAATGTAGTTTATTGAAAACAGTCAGTGAAAAATGAAAAGAAGTGGACATTTCCACTTTACATGAATTAAATGGTATTCTCCAGCGCGTTGTCAAACGTGATTCTCCAGTCATGTTTAAAGTATTTATGGGGACATGGGTGTGGCCATAGAAAAGATTATTACTGACTCCCATATTCAGGCAGATAGACAAACAGACAATGTTTTATTTAAGCTACATTACATTGGATGACTGTAATTATAGAGTGGCCGGTATCTAGTGGGACTAGGAGTGTTTCAGAAAGCACCATTTCCTCCCCATCCATCACATTCAGCCAGGCAGAACAAGGCCTCAGATACCTGTGCAACATAATCATTTCCATGCAACTTGGCCTGACAGCAGCCCCGCCATTCAACAACATAGCTGATCAGAAGCAATAGTAGCAATCATGCTGGTGCATATTTTAAAAGTTGCGACGTTTGAGTGTGTGTGTGTGTGTGTGTGTGTGTGTGTGTGTGTGTGTGTGTGTGTTTGTGTAGATAAGGTTGGAGACGAGTTGTAGCATTCCAACATTTCAAGCATTGTATTGGACAGTAATAAAGGGTGTAAATAAATGCAAATGCGTTTTTCCTCTACCATAGAGTATCAGGTGTTATGTGAAATGTCCTTTCTGTCGACTTTAGGAAACACACCCAAAGGTTGAAATGCAAATGTCCTCATTAAGTCACTGGGATTCAAATAGCCTTTGGAAAGAGTAAGCTAACAGTCTTGTGATTATGGTCCGCAGTAAGCTTTGAAAATTGAGGAGAGCATCTTTCAGCAAGGGCATGGAGATCAGTCTCTATCTCTGCTTCTCACATTGGGCCATAATCCACCGTCCTACCGAGACCTTGGCCTTTGGAAAGCCGACACCGTGAATTTCACCTGCGTGTGCCCCATTCTTTTCTCTCTTCTTTTTTCTTCTAAGAGCCAGCACTTAAAATGCAGATTTTGTTGAGCAGAATCATTAAAAAATGATCCTATGAATGACTGTCCCCGGCCTCACTACCGTGTTCTGCTGTCGTGAATAACAAATATGCTCATTATCAAAATGACCATCCACCCAAGTCTGTAGTTTGAAAAGCAATCTCCTGCTTGCATCCACCCACATGCTTTGGCCCCGCAGTGATGGATGAACAGACAGCTTTTTGCTATAGAATAGCGGCTGCTTGCAGACGTTGCACCCGCTCCCCTGGGGATTATGGATGTAAACACAACATCCTAACCAAATCTGTTGGCGGAAAACAGTATTTAAACACAGTCTAATCCTCTAAGGGATGCAAAAAAAAAAAAAAAAATGAACACTGTCTCTTTGCTGATCTGTTCCTTTGTTGATCAACAGAGTGCAGGGACCTGTTGGGGGACTGAACTGAGTGTAATGCAGTGATGATCAGAGACTGTTTTTATTTAGATGTGGCTGCCTCAGGGCCAGTTTATCCTTCTGCGTAGGATCCACACTGTAGGTACGGCGTTTGTATGGTGTAGCGGCGTACTCTACGATGTAGCCCGACATGCACCTCCCCAGAAATGTAAGTGCACGTCACGGCGATACTGACTGCAACAACTGTGATTGGTTAGCTTGGTAGCATTGCATATCCTGCGACTTGTTTCCTCGTCCATGTCTCTCAGTGGCCGGACAAGCACAGAAAATTCACCCTCAGTCTGCCTCCATCGGTTCAGTGGTTGTACACTCCATCTCCTCCGGCATCATCTCTCTCTTCTGTGTTGCATGAATTTCAGTAAAACTAACTTCTGTTCAACATTTAGTAGCTCCAACTCCAACATGACCCGCTCAGTTTCAGTCGCCAATGATTGAAGTATACACGAAAACACTTCTGCTCTCTATGAGAAACTCAACACAGCCTAGCACAACTAGCCTTTTGGTGAGGTAATTGCAGAGCAACGCAGACACACCAACGCACAAGTATAATGCTCACAACGGCATAGGCCACTTGCATAGGCTCTGCATAGTTTCTGTGGAGAAGCTTTACTAGTTGTTAATACGCTTGTCTCCCTAGTCCCTGCTATAAAAGCCTAATGGCAGACAGTTTTGACAGTGTTGAGTGCCGCTGTTAAGAAAGGGTGCTCGCCTACTATTAAGGGTGTCATATTGTAAAACCTTTCTAGGTGGAACACTTCTTTCTAACTGTGCAAATGCTCAGAGCCCTTAGTTTTCCATCTGCTCTCAATATGTCTTTGCGTTTTGCAGTATTAACTGGTGCTGATAGATTTGAAAAGCAATTTCTGTGTTACTCAGCTGAAGCTAAAACAGCAGACTGGGGGTGTAAGATCAGCCTAATAGATGGCTCTCTTTTCAGGTCTTCTTCATTGTGTCTGCATGACTGTTTTATCATACAGCAGTTACTGTAAAAGCTGTGCTTAAGAGGAGTTTCTTTTCAAATCTCCTCTTCGGGAAACACAGTCAGACCTGATATTTCCAAGGTTTGTGTGTTTGAGAATGTACATGCAGTAAAGCTTTACCACACCGGAAGTCCTAGATTTTGGCCATACAACCATTAGATCCTGCACTCACACCGAAAGCAGCTGGGAGTTTATGATGCGAGTATGAAATACTCAAAGTCCAATGGTATGCGCGTAGATCAGTGTCTTATCCAATCAGGGGGGTGTCCGGGTGGTATGGTGGTCTATTCTGTTTCCTGCCAGCAAGGGGATTGCTGGTTCGAATCCCCGCGTTGCCTCCGGCTTGGTCGGGCGTCCCTGCAGACACAATTGGCCGTATCTGCGGATGGGAAGCCGAACGTGGGTATGTGTCCTGGTCACTGCACTAGCACCTCCTCTGGTCAGTCGGGGTGCCTGTTCAGGGGGTGAGAGGGAACTGGGGGGAATAACATGATCCTCCCACACACTATGTCCCCCTGGCGAAACTCCTCAGTCAGGTGAAATGAAGCAGCTGGCAACTCCACATGTGTCGGAGGAGGCATGTGGTAGTCTGCAGCCCTCCCCAGATCGGTGGAGGGGGTGGTGCAGCAACCGGGATGGCTCGAAAGAATTGGGTACTTGGCCGGATACGATTGGGGAGAAGAAGCGAGGAACCCCCCCCCCAAAAAAATGTCTTATCCAATCAGAGTCATCATGTAGCATGCTGCACACTCAGGTACACTGAATTAAAAATCTCTGCTGAAATTTGTAGGTCAAGTTCGTTGAAGCTGGATACGGTCGAGAGAGGCGTTAAAAACAAATTGGAGATGGGCATGGTTAGAGGAAACGGCTGGAGATGGGAAACTGTTTGGCACTACAAACTTGGAAAACCCAGGGCTTTTTTTCTGTTCAGCCGTACAGCAGTAGTGTTAAATGTTTTCATTGCAATGGGACAGCAGCCCTGGCCTCACAAAACCAGCCCACAAATTTTGCTTGGCTCATTTTGGTCTGGCAGGGGTCAATATGGATTTGTTTGTGTATGGGCGTCATTAGTGGTCATAGACCAAAATCATTTTGCAGGTGATTGGATGAGTCTTGAATCAGTCAGAGCTGCAAACCCTCATGACATAGACCAGAAAGCACCACATTTTCACACACTGGCCACTAGTACAAAACACCGCGACTGCTAGCAAGTTGGTCAGTGTAGTTACTGTGGACATTATGCCTGTTCAGGATTGTTGCTGTCTTTGTAAAAGTTTCTGATAAAACAAATTTCATAGCAGCATTTGTGCTAACCCCTCCAACCATAGCCATTGTTGTCATTTTCAAAATACTACAGTCACTCCATCCCCGTGATGGCCTGGCAGCCTGTCCAGGGTGTCTCCCTGCCTGTTGCCCAATGACTGCTAGGATAGGCTCCAGCATCCCCGCGACCCTGACAGCAGGATAAGCAGTTTGGATAATGGATGGATGGATGCATTGATCATTGTCATCAACATCTAAACTGCTGCTGGTAGTTGGCTGATTGGTCTGGCTTCCAGCTGCTGGGCTCAATTGAACCTCAGTGCTTCCCAGACTAACATCTCGTAGCAAACTGAGCTGAAGATGCAAGATTTAGGCTGGCTTAACCGCGCAACAACCACCCCACCCAAAAACATTTCAGGGTCATTGCAATTTATTTATTTTTGCTTCAACCTCTGTGCTGCCAGCAACGTGACATAAGGTATCAGTCTCGTACAGCAGCCGGGCCTGCTCACCATGACTGTGTGGTTGATATCGGTACCGGGTCTGACTGGAATCTTGACAGCTTGCATATGGTGGCTTCCCCCTGGCTTGGCAGACATCTTGCCTCTGCCCTATCTACCCCATCCATCCTTGCTCCCGTCCTCCCCTGCTCTGAGTAGCTCATTAGTCTGGGTCCAGGTCTATCATTGTCCGTGGGTGTTTCCCCCTGGCACCGATAGGCTCTCTAATCACCTCTCAGCCCTGTGATTGGGGCTCTCTGTGTCCCAAGATCTCTGTTGGCTGCTGTTGACTCCCAGGGCAAGGAGGAGGCTATCTGAGCTGCTCGGTGTTATTTTAGCCTTTGAAGGTTAACGGCAGGCGATCGATGTGATGAATGGCTTTTATGAGGGCAGAGTATCGATGGCTTGATGGCAGTCCGGCTGACGCTGTGAGCAGAGGAACACCGGCCTGAATATATTACTATCTCTCTTTCCCTTACTCTCTTTACTGGATTCTTCTCCTCTGTGTCTCCACTTAATTCTTATCTCTCTCTCGCTCTCTTTATCTTTCTTGTCTCTCTTTCACTATTTTGTCCTCCCTCTCTGTCTCAGCGTAGCATGCTGTGACTGGTCATAAGCTCGAACATTAAGTGCTCTGTGAATCCATAGCCCCTCCATCTCCCTGCTACTGCCCATAAAATGGAGCGGCCATAATGACACACAATGGCCACACTTGACAATCAGGGGCCCAGGAAGAGCATCGCCCATATTACTGGCAAAAGCAAAGCTATTAGGGTGATGAAAATGGGTACGACTGGCTGGCGTGAAGACGGGTGCTGTTCACAGAGGCGCTCAGTGTTTGTCACATAGCTCATCAGCAAACAGATTACACTTCTGTCTGATTGTTGTGGACATGGAAAATGTATAAGTTATAAAAGAAATGAGGAGCAGTTAATTTACGGTGGGAAAGAGCTGAAGCCATGGACGTATAATGGAGAGATGGAGCAGGAAGAAATGGTAGAGATTAGAGACCATATGGGGGACTGGGTAGGGGCTGTCATCCATGTTTCACAGTTTGAAATTGATTCAAAGCAGGGATGCGCGATGATATCGCCACATCATCAGTATCGGCACATAAAGGCTTTAAAATGAAATATCAGCCGATCTGACAGGCCGATAAGGTGACGCTTTAATAATGCGCATGCGACGCGGCGCATCATGTGGGCGGGGCACTTAGGCACCGATTTATGTTTTTGCCCGTGGGTGCCCAAGTTAAGTGAATTACCACCGAGGTGATGATCGTCACAAAATCTTTGATTGCACTTGCTTTAGTAGTTACTGTGAGCTTACTAGGCTGCGGCCGTTTGTCGGCTGTAGACACAAAAATGTCGAAATGCGACGCTGTTCTGCAGCAAATGATAACAGGCTACATCCTACCAGCACACAGACATGTTTATTTATTTATTTATTCGTTTATTTTTTGATCGGCCTCCCCTCGTGGGTGCTCGAGCACAGGAGCACCCACGAGACCGGGCTCTGTGGAAGGGCGGAGTGTTTTTTTTACCCGCTACACCCACTGTGGCTGCGTGTGGGTGCATGCCAGCCGTATTTTCTGAGGAGATTTCAAGTAGGCTACTTTGAAAAATGGCTCAGTTAAGTGGCAAATGCTTTAACTGGGACTGAATTAATTAACTAGATTGTTCTAACTACAGGATCATGGATACACATTGATTTGATTGATTTATTTTGATGTGCAATGGGAAGAAAACCCCACAAGGCTACATTGCTGCGCCCCATTGCCTCGAGATATCTATTTTAAGAATTTTTAAACAGATTGTACTCGTGTTTTACACAGTTCTATGTAGTTTTTACCTGTTGCAGGGCCGTGTAGCCGCGCTTTGATATAAAATGAAATCCATACATCCTTCACTATTCCGTTATGGTATTTTTTTTTTTTTTGCATTTTCTGCCTTTATTTGATAGTGATAGTAGAGAGAGAGAGAGAGAGAGAGAGAGAGAGAGAGAGAGAGAGAGAGAGAGAGAGAGAGAGAGAGAGAGAGAGAGAGAGAGAGAGAGAGAGAGAGAGAGAGAGAGAGAGAGAGAGAGAGAGAGAGAGAGAGAGAGAGAGAGAGAGAGAGAGAGAGAGAGAGGATGACATGCAGCAAAAGGCCCGGGCTGGATTCGAGCCACTGCAGTAAGGACTCAGCCTTATGTGGTACGCACTACTGGTGGAGCCACTGTCCCCCCCATGGCATATTTTATGAGCTCTGCATGAACGATGCTCTACTACTACTACGACTACTACTACGACTACTTCCAGCTGCTCCCATTAGGGGTCACCACAGCGGATCATCCGTTTTTCATCTCTTCCTGTCCTCTGCATCTTCCTCTGTCACAGCAGCCACCTGCATGTCCTCTCTCACCACATCCATAAACCTCCTCTTTGGCCTTCCCCTTCCTCTTCCCTGGCAGCTCCATATTCAGCATTCTTCTCCCAATATACCCAGCATCTCTCCTCCACGCATGTCCAAACATCTCAATCTTGCCTCTCTTGCTTTGTCTCCAAACTGTCCAACCTGAGCTGTCCTTCTAATATACTCGTTCCTAATCCTGTCCTTCTTCATCACTCCCAATGAAAATCTTAGCATCTTCAACTCTGCCACCTCCAGCTCCACCTTTTTTCTTTTCATCAGTGCCACTGTCTGCAAACCATATACATAGCTGGTCTCACTACCATCTTGTAAACCTTCCCTTTAACTCTTGCTGGTACCCTTCTGTCACAAATCACTCCTGACACTCCTCTCCACCCACCCCACCCTGCACTCTCTTCACCTCTCTTCTGCACTCCCTGTTACTTTGAACAATTCATCCCAAATATGCGGATCATGAACAATGCTCTACATTTGTCATAATTTGCTGCGGCAAAATAACAAATAAGACGGTGCAGCTTGTTCAGGCCACTTTGTTTACTAGCCATTATGGCTCATAGGCAAAGACGCGCCAAGGCGTTAATGCTTTCACGAAGATAGACAAAATTATAGTCAAAAGCATTATTTGTGGCAAGGTCCTTACAAGAAAATGAGGTAGTACAAGGCCCTTGCTCAAATATATTTTTTTTTTATCTCTGCATCGCATTAAGAAGGCACATCTGAGTCTGGATGTAGGTTTGATTAAGTCCTGAGATCTATAGCACGAGGAGAGCTCTGGTATGATGGCCCAGAATAGGAGACAGAATTCAGAAAATAATTGGAGGACAGCCTCAGAACCAACACTTTGTTTTCCTTTCTCCTCCCCATGCCTTGTTTACCTTGAGCATAACATGAATAAAACATTATAGTGATGCCCGTAGTCCGTGTACTGCACTAAATATACAGCAGCACAGGACAAAGAATGCTGTTTAACCCAAAACTCTTCGGAGGGGAAATGAATTCGGGGAACAGGGACTTCCATTATCAGCAGGGTGACAGGTGATGACACCTTCGCTTTTCTCTCTTCCATCCAGAGAATTGATTCCAAAGAGCAGCGCAAGAGGGGTTTAATGATCTCTGGGAAAGATGAGAAAAGACGGAGGGGATGGGCACGAGAAACCTTCACAGCCATTTTGAAGTGTGAAATGTAGGCCATGTACACGGCTGACAGCCCCCACTTACGGGCACGAGTCAAATTAATGGAGTATGGGAGGAATAATAAAGATGCTCAAGTGTGGATAACAATGTTAATATACAGGGTAATCAAATATTTTGTACCTGCAGAGGCAGAAATGTGGATTCTAGCCCCGAGCTCCTCACTTGCAAAACAGCCAGCGAATCAATATGTGGCCAGAAAATCATCAAATTATACACAACACCCTCTCTCAGACACACACACACACAGTATACAGCAGAGGAATACAAAGAATTAAAAGGAAACAAGTGAAAATGAATTCGGGAAGTGTCTCGAGCTAATCTAAAAGCAAAGTTAGCGCTCTGCCAAGTAAATTATGTAACGTAATGTAATGGTCCTGTTTATTAACGCATCAGTGTTGCGAAAAATAGATACCAAGCTGGGGGAAGAAAAAAAAAGATGCCCATTATTGTAAAAACCGGTGAATTTCTGGGCAGATTTCAGACAGGCATTTTGTGAGATGCCTAGGGCCCCTCGCTGGTGTGAAAGATGGCGGTCATTTGGCTAGACGAGGGGCTGTGAGGACCCCCTCCTAGACTGGAGCAGACGGGAGCAGAGGAGCCCTGGGCAGGCTGTATTAATGAACAGGCAGCGCTGAAAGGGACAGGTCCCTGTAATGCTGATGAATGGTCATTACAGAGCAGAGACGAGGGAGAGAGGGAGGAGAGGAGAAGGGAAACCAGGAGAGAGAGGGAGGAGAGGGGAGCAGAGTGGGCACAGAGGGAGCGTCGGTGAAAAAAGGCTTTAATTTGCACCTCAGATTCCTGTAAACTCGTTTATCATGTCAGCGGTGTCACTGCTCTCAATGCATCCCCTCCCTTTTTATTCCCCCTACCCCCACCGTGCCCTTCTCATTTTTTTTCTTCCTCCAGGCGCTCCCAAGTTTTCCTTGGGCGAGATATTTGTGTCTTCTGATTTTTTTTCCCCCTTGTAACGCCACATTCGATAGCTCAAACGTTAACCCATAGATCACTTCGAGCACTGAACCATCATTTTATGGGCTCATTTAACAACATATCCAAATTCTCTCCATCATTCTGCTGCTTCTTGGACCTTTGTGCGGGGCTGAGGTCATCTCTTCTCCATTAGGCCTGATTGAGCGGCCCGGGCTATAAAGGTCAGGAGAAGGAGGAAGCTCCGAAGAGATATATGTACCCAAGAAACATGAATTGACTGGAGGCCTACCCGCGCCCTTATAGACCTCATTAACTTGTGTGCGCCCACAGCCATGGGGATCGGTGGCGGAATATGCAGAAGTAGAGCAGCGAGTCAAAAAGATTGATATTAGTGCAGTGATCTGAAGAAGAAACTTCAAAATGGTTTCACGTCGCTATCATTACTCCACAACAACTGCCTTGAGCCGATGCAAATGTTACGTGACTGTTGAAATTGTTGCATGAAATGTTCTGTTCTTCTTTTTTTCTTTAGCTTCTACTGTGAATGATTGAATTTACTACATGTCCCCCATGCAAAATCCATCCTATAAATTAAGCTATTCAGAATTACAATATTATCTTATAGCTTCTTTTTTTTGACCCCCACCCCCCTTTTCCCCCCCAATTGTATCCAGTCAATTACCCCACTCTTCCGAGCCGTCCAAGTCGCTGCTCCACCCCCTCTGCCGATCCGGGGAGGGCTGCAGACTACCACATGCCTCCTCTGATACATGTGGAGTCACCAGCCGCTTCTTTTCACCTGACAGTGAGGAGTTTCGCCAGGAGGACGTAGCGCGTAGGAGGATCCCGCTATTCCCCCCAGTTCCCCCTCCCCCCTGAACAGGCGCCCTGACCGACCAGAGGAGGCGCTAGTGCAGTGACGAGGACACATCCACATCCGGCTTCCCGTCCGCACACGCGGCCAATTGTGTTTGTAGGGACGCCCGACTAAGCTGAAGGTAACATGGGGATTCGAACTGGCGAGCCCCGTGTTGGTAGGCAACAGAATAGACCGCCACGCCACCCGGACGCCCATCTTATAACTTTGACCAAATTGAGAACACTTTTTGTCATTTACCTGCTTCAATCTTGTGACTTGGCCAGTCAAGAGAATTAAGCTTATTCCCCAGCATGCAACTTTTAGGCATACCGAGCCTGATCAGTTAGTACTACACACCGTTAAAATTAATGCTGAAACAATTAATTGATTAATCGATTAGACAGTCATCAGAAAATTAATCGATTATAATTTTGGCTATTGATTTATTGTTTTAGTCGTTTATCCCGGGCTGTCATTCAAATGAACGCTTAACACTGTCAGTAAATCCAGCCATTTTGTACATACTGTACTGTATGTATACTGGTCCATCCACCTCAGGCATGCATGTAAGTAACCTGCTAACATCTATTTCAGCATCTCTGATATATTCTCTGCACCACTGCACTTTATCACCTCTTATTTCGCCTGTATAAGTCAATCCTTGTGTATATATCTGCAGATTGTTGTAGTGTTGTTATTCTATGTTAAGCACACTGAGAGCCTCGAAACCGGAGTCAAATTCCATGCATGTGCAAACCTACATGGTCAATAAACATGATTCTGTTTCTGAGTGAAGTAAAAATACTAAACATTTTCTGGTTACAGCTCAACAGTTGCTTGCCTTTCTGTGATTCATATAGTTATGAAATACATACATTAAGGGTTTTGGCTGTTAGTCTGTCTAAGCAAATAAAGTGTTAAGATGTTACGTTGGGCTGTTGGAAGTAGTTATTGGCATTTGTCATTATTTTTGACCTTTTCTAGACTAAATAATTGCAAGAAAATTTTCATTTATGGATTGTACTGAAAATAATTGTGAGTTGGGGACATTTGAGTGGCGCGGCGGTCTATTCTGTTGCCTACCAAAACAGGGATCACAGTTTCGAATCCCCGT
Organism: Lampris incognitus; assembly: GCF_029633865.1. NCBI lineage: Eukaryota > Metazoa > Chordata > Actinopteri > Lampriformes > Lampridae > Lampris > Lampris incognitus. The sequence goes on along the minus strand of NC_079224.1, from coordinate 40,485,924 downwards.
GTCACCTCCAGCTTGGTCTGGGCGTCCCTACAGACACAATCGGCCGTGTCTGCGGGGGGGAAGCCGGATGTGGGTATGTGTCCTGGTCGCTGCACTAGCGCCTCCTCTGGTCAGCTGGGGCGCCTGTTCAGGGGGGAGGAGGAACGGGGGGGGGGGAATAGCGTGATCCTCCCACACGCTATGCCCCCCTGGTGAAACTCCTTGCTGTCAGGTGAAAAGAAACGGCTGGTGACGCCACATGAATCAGAGGAGGCATGTGGTAGTCTGCAGCCCTCCCCGGATCGGGAGAGAGGTTGGAGGAGCGGTCGGGGTGGCTTGGAAGAATGGGGTAATTGGCGAAGTACCATTGTCAATTGGGGAGAAAAAGAGGGACCACCCCCCCAAAAAAAAGAAAAGAAAATAGTCGTGACTTGCAGACCAAGTTAAAATGCATATCCAGAGAGTTCCGCTCTATACATTTAGGTGATTAATTTTTCTCTCTGACATTTAATGACCTCTGCCTTATTTTAACGCCGTGCATCATGAGCTGCACTGGGTATGGCAGAGAAGTTGGCACTGTTCTACCAGGAAGTTGCTGGTACTCATCAGCCGTGCCTTGGGGATCAAACCTCCAAAGTGAAACTAATGCACTTCAAATCGGCCCGCACAAACCTCGCACTTGGCTCTCACGCAGCTGTCTCGTTTAGTCTGTGATTCAGTGGTGCATAATCTTGAATTTGTAACACACCCTATCTTTTAATGTGCCAAATCAGCGCCCAGCCATGCTTGGGGAAATATAGCAAACCGCAGCACGTCCTCAACGAGTGTGGGTTTGTGCTTATGCAACAAACAGTAGACACATTACACTTGTTGGGCAACAAAGTGGTAGTTTTGCTGTCGATGGACTTCGGACAAGTGTTTATATTTTGGAAAATAAAGGTGGAGATGCGTTGCTTTGCTGCATGTGGTGGCCCCGAAGCCCGACAGGTTGATTCGTTTGAACTAATTTGCGAAGTGAACTGGAAATATAATTGTGGTTTATGGAGAAAAGGGAGAAAATTCAGTGATGTTAAAGCGATAGTAAAATCCACACTGATATGTTTTCCCAAAGTAGTCATAAATGAGACATTACCGTCGCCAGGTGATGAATAATCAAAACCTATTAAACCTTTCCCCTCTCTCTTTTTCTCCCCTTTCTTCTCTTTGTTTCTATTCTGTCTTTCCACAGTGGGAGGAGGTGAGTGGCTACGATGAGAACCTCAACACCATCAGGACCTACCAGGTGTGCAATGTCTTCGAGTCCAGTCAAAACAACTGGCTGCTCACCACTTTCATCGATCGGCGTGGAGCGCAACGTATCTACGTGGAGATGCGTTTCACTGTGCGTGACTGCAGCTCCATCCCCAATGTACCTGGCTCCTGCAAGGAGACCTTCAATCTCTACTATTATGAGACAGATGCTGTAATTGCCACAAAGGGCACTGCCTTCTGGATGGAGGCGCCTTATCTTAAGGTGGACACTATTGCAGCAGATGAAAGTTTCTCCCAGGTGGACTTTGGAGGACGCCTGATGAAGGTCAACACAGAGGTGCGGAGCTTCGGCCCGCTTTCTAAAAACGGCTTCTACTTGGCCTTCCAGGACTATGGGGCCTGTATGTCTCTGCTGTCAGTCAGGGTCTTCTATAAAAAGTGTCCCAGCGTGGTCCAAAACTTTGCTATCTTCCCAGAAACTATGACAGGTGCCGAGAGCACCTCCCTGGTCATCGCCAGAGGGATCTGTATACCCAACTCGGAGGAAGTAGATGTCCCTATAAAGCTGTATTGCAACGGAGATGGAGAGTGGATGGTTCCTATTGGGAGCTGCACATGCAAGGCTGGGTTTGAGCCTGACAATGGGAATGTCTGCCGAGGTAAGAACGTAGAGGAGCCTAATTACTTTTGTCATTAATCTCTTCTTGTTTCAGGGTTGGAGTATTGTCTCTGCAAATGAAAAGCAACTCTTCTATGCTTTGTGTTTCATCATTCACTCTCTTTTAAAGTGATGGGAGTCTCATGATAGATCAAATTGCTTACTCCCAGACAAGCGACTTGAAATGGATCTATTTTAGGCCTTCCCAAAGTACGACAACAGCCTGCCTTACATCACACATCTACTGCGTCATTGAAAGGGCCGGATTGATCGTCTTTCGTGTGCGTTGGCATAACGTGCTGTACTTCTGCCTTGATCACGGTGACCTCCAGCACACAAGAGAGGCACATTAGCATCGCTTGCTAATCTGTAGAAGCTGTCAGCCTCCTGTAAAGGCTGCCTCGTAGTTGGCTCGAGGTTCGATTCTGTTGTAATAAAGTGTGTGGAGAGCTAGGTGCTGAGGAAGGGATGACACTTCTAAATATACATCGAGGTTAATTTGAGTTTTAGCTCAAACTGTCTCTCTTCACTCTCTCGCTCTGCCCTCCAATGCACCTTTACCTTATAAACCCCATCACTTGAACCAGTGCACACACACACACACACACACACACACACAAACCCAAACACAAGCACACATACAAAGGAAATTTGCTCAAGGTGTCTGATGATAATATGACTGGCTCGGGGCTCCCAACATGGCGTGGTATTGGTTGGCCCGCCTCTGGAGGTGAGCTGGAGAGTGTGTGGCGCCCAGATAACATTGATTGACGCACATCTGCTCTGATCAATAAATAGATATGAGAGAGCCACATATCTACAAAGCAGAGTGTGTGTGTCTACTGTATCCTACTGGCACTGCTCTCTGCCCTACACACACACACACACACACACACACACACACAGTCCTTGGCTCAGGAAAGATGACTTTCAAAAGCAAGCAACTATATGCAGAAGTTGGTCAGTTTCATGAGCATATATCAACACGGACTTAAAAGAGGAGGATGGATTTTTTTTTTTTACTTTTTCATCTGATCTTTCTTTTTAAGGAAGAGTGGGCCGTCCACTCACTTAGGTATTTTTATTCATTACGACAGCGGGAGAGCTGACAGGGAGATTAGGAGAATGGGGGAGGCAAGCACTGGTGGGATTCAAATTCAGGCCAGCGGGGCTGCATGTGTGGCTCCAGTCATACATGTCAGTCTTTTTGATAATAATACTCATACTACTGCTGCTACTGCTATTACTGTTAGTACTACTGCTATTACTGCTATTACTGCTGCTGCTACTGCTATTACTGTTAGTACTACTGCTATTACTGCTGCTGGTACTGTTATTACAGTTAGTACTACTACTATTACTGCTGCTGGTATTGTTATTACTGTTAGTACTACTACTATTACTGCTGCTGGTACCGTTATTACAGTTAGTACTACTACTATTACTGCTGCTGGTACTGTTATTACTGTTAGTACTACTACTATTACTGCTGCTGATATTGTTATTACTGTTAGTACTACTACTATTACTGCTACTGGTATTGTTATTACTGTTAGTACTACTACTATTACTGCGGCTGGTACTGTTATTACTGTTAGTACTACTACTATTACTGCTGCTGGTACTGTTATTATTGTTAGTACTACTACTATTACTGCTGCTGGTACTGTTATTACTGTTAGTACTACTACTGTTACTGCTGCTGGTATTGTTATTACTGCTAGTACTACTACTATTACTGCTGCTACTACTGTTACTGTTAGTACTATTCAGCTGCAGAGCACTGGTACAACGCGTCATGCTGCTGAAATACTCGCTGACTCTCGCACTTGAACTCCGGTCCATCGCTTGAAAGACAGATATTGGGACATTTGACTACATCATACTTAAAAAAAAAAGAAGAGTCCTTTGAGTAGATAAAAAGATCATATTTGACCTATACATTTAATTTCTTGTGGCGCAGTGGTTAGCGCGCTGGCCTCACAGCAAGAAGGTCCTGGGTTCGAGCCCCAGGGTAGTCCAGCCTTGCGGAGTCGTGGCTGGTTGTCCTCTGTGTGGAGTTTGCATGTTCTCCCCGTGTCTGCGTGGGTTTCCTCCGGGTGCTCCGGGCTCCTCCCACAGTCCAAAGACATGTAGGTCAGGTGAATCGGCCATACTAAATTGTCCCTAGATGTGAATGTGTGTGTGTGTGTGTGTGGGACCTGTGATGGCGTGGCAGCCTGTCCAGGGTGTCACCCCGCCTGCCGCCCAGTGACCGCTGGGATAGGCTCCGGCGTCCCCGCGACCCTGAGAGCAGGAGAAGCGGTTCAGATAATGGACGGCTGGACATTTAATGCCTCACTGCATTAAATAGAAATGGACAAATGAACAAACAAACTCCCAGTAGCGACACTGTTGTCCATGAATTCTGGATGTGTTTTCTTCGTGTCCAACAAGTTTTTCCTACCAGCCAACGTTCCTTCTGTCAGCACTAAACCCTACACCAGATGTTGAAGTACACAATCCTGTTGTTTGCAAGAAACACTCTTTTTGTTATACACAGTTGCTATGGCAAAGCCCATTATGAAACACATTCTGAGTCAAGCCGTAAGAATAAAGCTTTCCGGCATTTGCCGTTGATGTTATGCCAAAGTGGGGCTGGCAACCCAACCCGGTTTGCGCACAACATGTCTGATGTGGTAAACATTGTGTAAGCATATTGAGCTCCCACCTCCGACACGCCAAACACTTCACTTAACAAGGAGGCCAGATTAATTACCCGTGTGCCAATCCAGTCATCTTGTAAAATATGAATGGTATGTACATACGTCTATACCATCATACCAATGCATTCGCCCTGATATATCTATCTTTCACTACCCCCCATCCCCCCCATATCATATCTCCCTTATTTACCTCGAGCTTATACACACTCCCAACAAAGTAATTGGAGCTTAAGATATCCTGGCACACTGGTAGAAGGTCATTTGTGGTGCTTGTTAGTGGGGGAGGGTCTAAGCACTAACTTAAGCACTGTGGACACACACACTTATTTCCCCCAGTCGGCAGTGCAGTACAAAGAGTCTTTGAACCTGGTTGGAGACATATATTTCCACTAATTCCCACTATACCCCTGACTTCCTTCTGTAAGTGCCCACAGAAATAATAGTTCCTCCTGTGCCATTCTGTCTCTCTCTCTCTCTCTCTCTCTCTCTCTCTCTCTCTCTCTCTCTCTCTCTCTCTCTCTCTGGTGATAACGGATCTTGCAAGCAGATATGAAAAAAATGTTAATGTGACACATGTTTGGAAGGAGATGCTGCAAAGGCTACCGCGTCGAGCTTTATATAAGCTGATCTTAGACTGCGAGACACACAAACGCAAGCGTACAGAGGGAAAATTACACAAGCACGCCCGTCATACATGCATAGGGTTTCAACAAAAGCGGCGAAGAGAGAGATGGAACACAAAAAAAAGAGCTAAATTGTGGCCAGAGCCAGCGCTACGTTTCATTTAACTAGCTTCCCTGTAGAGAGTGCGCTCCTTTTTGTCTCCAGAGGGAGGCCCTCTGATAAGAGTAATCTCCACCTTTTATTTTCCATGCAATCTCCTTTCATGGGCTTGTAATCCATTATTTAAACAGAGAAATCTAACCTTAGAGTGCTTGTGGAAGCCGAGCACTACCAGCCGCCAATCAATTTGACTTTGGTGCAATAACTTAGCTTCAGCATCGGGTCTGAAGTAATTGCCCATTAGAGATGAAGTAAAAGGAACAAAAAGCATTCGAGAGCTTGCGGTATCGCGCTGAAATAATTCTCATTACCTCATTGAAGTGTTATACAGCGAGAGGGGAGGACCCCGTGTAGGCCGATAACTGAGCGGGAAATCACGGAAGACAGCCGAACCACTCCTGCGTTGAGCTTCTGTTTACATAATTCGTGTCATTCTCGTACCCTGTCTTAGCTAGATTTCTCTTTTGTTTTTAATTGATCCCCCTTTTTCCTCCCCAACTGTACCCGTCCAATTACCCCACTCTTCCGAGCCGTCTCGGTCGCTGCTCCACCCCCTCTGACCATCCGGGGAGGGCTGCAGACTACCACGTGTCTCCTCCGATACATGTGGAGTCGCCAGCCACTTCTTCTCACCTGACAGTGAGGAGTTTTGCCAGGGGGACATAGTGCGTGGGAGGATCACGCTATTCCCCCTAGCTCCCCCTCCCCGCCGAACAGGAGCCCCGGCCGACCAGAGGAGGCGCTAGTGCAGCGACCAGGGCACATATCCGCATCTGACTTCCCACCTGCAGACACGGCCAATTGTGTCTGTAGGGACGCCCAACTAAGCCGGAGGTAACACGGGGATTCCATAACTAAGCTAGATTTTAAGCAACATTTGTGCATAAAGTATTGTCGCAAGGGAATGACCGAGCAACCAATATCATCCATCCATTATCCGAACCGCTTATCCTGCCCTCAGGGTCGCGGGGATGCTGGAGCCTATCCCAGCAGTCATTGGGCGGCAGGCCGGGAGACACCCTGGACAGGCCGCCAGGCCATCACACAGGACCGACACACACAAACGCACACACACATTCATACCTAGGGACAATTTAGTATGGCCGATTCACCTGACCTACATGTCTTTGGACTGTGGGAGGAAACCGGAGCACCGGAGGAAACCCATGCAGACACGGGGCGAACATGCAAACTCCACACAGAGGACGACCTGGGACGACCCCCCCATAGTTGGACTACCCCGGGGCTCGAACCCAGAACCTTCTTGCTGTGAGGTGACCGTGCTAACCACTGTGCCACCAATTACAATTTGTTTAAAATCGAGGCAGTGGTGGTTTGTCATGCCTTTTAACATGACTGACCACATTATGCCTGCCGAACTCTTAAAGTCATCAGTCCTTAAGTCTTGGACTCGATGCAGGAAGGACAGAGGACGAGAGGAAGGCTCTTGCACCCCATGTCGGACCTTAAAAACAACAAAAACAACATTACATCTAAAAGCTTGCTACTCGGTCAGTCAGTACGTTTCCATGCAAACGAAAAAACCATCTGATTATTAGGAATAATCAGATTATGCCAATATTTTCATTACTTCGTGTACATGGATATTGGCAATGTGATTACTCTAATAGCCTCATCCAAATCATTCTTTGCATAATTACTGTATCCTCCACGGGAATATTAATTAACATATTAACAACACATTTCTATTCTTTAACCTGTGTAATGGCAGTGAATTTCCCTTACTTTAATATATACACAGTTTGTTTTTTGTGCTAATATGGTAAGACCGTCATATGCATCAAAATTGGCCAAAATTGACCCCTGGAGTGTTCTTAACAAAAATCCAGGGGTCTTAATCATGTTTTGAAAAGTTTGATTAAGACCTTAAAACTTGCAAATGGACGTCTCAATAATTGCAGTATTACCCTTGTTGGGGTAAAATCGACATATGAGTTAGTGTGCCTAGGCTCCTCCGTCTCTGCCAATGTCAATGGTATTTGAATAAAGGCGTGCCTAATTGACCAGCTCCCGATTGTCCCTGCTTCTCAACCAATGACCACGTCTCCGTGTTGTTCTATATGCCAGTCCATTTTTCACCTGATTTGTTGAAACATCCCGTTGCGGTCTATCCCTCATTTGTTTGTCCCTTTTGGACAAATTGCGACCCTCTCTTAATGCTCCAAATGTCTCTATGCATGCTCAATATGGAATGCTTAATGTGCTATAATTTGGTTATCCGGCAAGTTAACACAGATATTGGATCATTTTTTTGTGCATACAAGCTCGGTAGTTACATTTCTAATTACAGTGGAAACAATTCCAGGAGTTGTTTCTGCATTCTGCATGTGTGCGCGCGTGTGTGTGTGTGTGTGTGTGCTCGCGCCCACGTGGTAACGTCCCTGTCTCTTTAGCATATACTATGTTTTAATTAGCAACAGGTAGCATGGCGAGTACATGCAGCTTGCTGTCAGGCGAGCAGAGTAACATGCAATACCGCCCTCATTACCAGCTCTCTAGCTCCCACACAAGCCATTAGGGTCTCTCTCTCCCCCCTGGCCATGGTAAGCGGCCTGCTATGTATTTCATCTTCGGGCTGTTATATCAAGTAGCCGTGCTCCAGATAGCACCCCACTACTTCCACCAACACAATTTGTATGTGTTTGTTTTTCTGTGTGTGTTGTGCTTAAGCACGTGTGGCTAAAGAGATCTGGCGATTTTGTGCGGGTACCGAAGTCTTTTGTGTCCGTTTCTGCGATCTCCAACTGAGTGACGGATTGTAGAGTCACTGCAATTAGTCGAGCTCGACAAGTGTCGCCGTGTGTTCGAAACAGTCCGGGGTGATAATCATTGATCATTTTAACGTTCCTTGTGATATTCTCTTAGGTTGCAGTGAAGTGATTAAAACCACCTGGGAGGATAATTTGTTTGATGCCTCGGGTTTTTATTCTCAAATTCATAGTTGAGAAACCTTAAGACCATTCATTTTCATTTATTTTTTTTATAACTTGCTTCACAGTAAACAAAACTATATAAATCACATTGAGGTGCAAATCAAATTTTCGACACTCTTGCGACGTAGGGGGGAGCTGAGTTTCCTCTGAGCAGATTTATGCATTCCCGGGGTCTATAAAGCGAGCTGTCTGAGTTTATGAGGCCCTCTGCCATAGTTTTTATTCTTTTGTAATTGGTTAACCGTGTTGAAAGCTTATTGCTCGGCTTGTAGCTTTTGTCTGATGGGCCATTCCTATGCAAAGCACATGGCTTCTCTGGATCACCTCCACTTGGAGCGAGGAGTGGACGGCGGAGAAGAGGGGGGTGGGGAGGGTATTGAAAACAGAGAAATGAAGGATGGGGAAGGTTGACACTGGACATGGGTGAGGGGCAGCTGGAGGGGTCCACTGAACAAGTGGTGGGAAATAGAGAGGTGGACATGTAGAGAGGATAAAACATGTCATGATGCACTGCATCGTCTCTTTACTTAAGGACCTGTTTCAGCCCATCCATCCATCCAGTTTTCCATTTTTATTTATTTGTTCTATTCCACTCTCGGGCAGCCATATGGGCATACGTGGCGATATTAATCTTCTCTTATTTTCCTTTGCTGTTAGGCTCCAGCAGGCTTTTGACACATTGGCACATTAATATTACAAATATTCAAATAACTTTATTTAACATTCCGCAGCCTGACAGTGTCGGCGGGAGATTCACAGCCCATTGAGCAAGTGTGCTTCCCTGGGCTAAGTGTCGATTCATCATGGCTGCCTTACTTGTGTCTAATGGCTACCATCATGAAGCGCTAGCGCACGCACACACAAACACACACATACACAAAATTGCACCGAGTCACATATTCTATTCATGCATCCACAGAGTCACCATAAAAGCACATCTCGGCGCGTTGGAAAAATCTGAAATCTGTCGGCTTCTTCTCCCAGTAAGATGTTTAAGTATTTCGGATTTGTCTGTGTTATTTTGATCGACTACACCTGTGAGATGTAATTACATCATTAACCCCTGAGGACCCCACCATGAGGCTGTGAGAGGCTGCATTATGCTGACGTTGGCGCTGCCGTGGCGAGCTTACTTCTAATTAGACGGAAGTCCAAAGTCACATACTCGTCTCGCCAACGTGCATAATAATTACTATAAACAATGTTTTGAACAATAATTTGCACTCATAACAATCAATTCCAAACTCGGATGTTCACCGTCAGTGACAACACATTTGTGTATTTTATCCAGTGTGAGGTTGGCCTAATTGGATCTCTTTGTAATTCAAATTAAGGACTGAATTGTGCTTAAATGTATGAGGAAAACAACTGTTCAAGGTGAAATCCCTGTTAAATTGGGGGTGCGCAAGGTTCAGCTACCTACCGGAATATATGCGTGATAGCGGAAACCCAATTCGGCAACGCATCCTTTATCCTCCGAGAATTTAATTTTAAACCTCAACTCAAATGAAGTATGACATTGTGTTTATACTGTTTACATTAAACTTTGGGTTTATGGTTTTTGGCTTCAGGTGGGTACTGATTAGCTCTTTAAGTGCTTTATCTGGCATGGTGTATGAGAACTGGCAGGAAGGACCCACAATGGCCCGATAAGCTATTAGAGCCAATTCCAGCCCATTTGGCCCTGTCTGTTTCTGTTCCACAGAATTTACTTCATTTGTGGCGACTTACCCATGCACGTGCACCTGTGCATATGCACACACACATACACTGGATGTGTGCATGAGTGTGCACTTGCGAACCCACAAACAAGCCTCTGGCACTCACGCGCGCACACACAACACACAAACAGTATCTCCTCTGTATTCCTTTCTTTCTTGCTGTTTCTCTTGCGGCTAATTTCGCCGCTCATACAGACACACACAAACCAAAGTCCTAAGTCACCTTGAAGCCCAATTAGGCAAGCCTAATTGGGCTTCAGGTAGGTAGTCCCTCTCCCCATTAGCCCTAAAGAGGACCACCACGACGCAGACACAAATGGGATGGCATGATGAAGAGACAGAGACAAGGTGGGAAAGAGTGCGGAGAGTGAAAGATTTCTCGTTTCCATGGTACACAATGGGTTGAATAGCAGAATGGCCGAGTGCAGCGGTGAAAGCGTGTGACCCAAACAAAGACCCGTAGAAGGTTAGGCCACAACAGAGTGTTTGTAATGACCTCAAACACAGATGGACTCGGCTCTCTGCAATAACAGTCGGCCTCTAATGATGCCGGGGGAATCCGGAGCATTCGTTCACTGAGAATGGACAAGCCCGCCACACATGGAGCGGTTATCATCCCTCAGGGATGTCGACGTACTCAGCTTCAGTTATTTTATTTTTTTCCCCCACTATCTCCGTGTTTCCTTTCAGTGTTTGAATCTTTGTCTGACTCCCTAACCCTGATTTCTTTTCATTCTGGATGGGGGTTGACCACCGCTGGCCTCTTTCACATTGCTGCATATCGACTTTTCCACGAGGATTCCACTTTGACCCCGCTGCTCTCTTTATCCCTTTCAAATCCCCAACTTTATTTTCTCTCCTCTCGGTTCTGCTCTCCGTGGTTTTTGACAGATTTTCTGCACCTCTCCTACAATAAACTGTGGGAGACAGGAGGACAGGGACAAACAAAGGACCCCTTGGACAAAGCAGATGGCTGAGGCTCCACACAATTTGCCTATGTCACCCTCGTTGGAAATACACAAAAGCCCCCCTGACCGAAGCGGAGCCGACGTGGGTCTCCGGTGTACCCTCTCAACCTACTCCTGACCCCCATCAATCAAAACCTCTCATTTTATGCTCTTAGATCTAGCTCTATGATCCTGCGTATGAAAACACAATCAAGATGTTTTCTCAAAATCCCTCTCTCTACCCCCATGCTGGCTCCATAGGGGGCGGAAACAACTTTCAAGACAAAAGACTGACTTTGACAGCACACAGACAGTCCTCAGTCTTCTTTCACTTCTCTGCCTCCCCCCCCCCCCCCCCGTCCCCACCAGCATTTCTCTCCCTTCCATCCCCCTCCTCCCTCTCCCTGATGGAGTGCTCTTCCGGCAGGCAGTAATGAGGAGACGTGGTGAGCCTCTCCACAGAACGCCTCATGGTCTCGAAAGTACAAAGTCTCTCCCTGAATTCTTCCCAGTCATTCATTCCCCCTCTCCCCTCATCAGTGTCCATCAATATTCACTCCGTCCTAATAAAACAGCCAGCGCTGTTTGGTTTGCCAGCCCAGGGCCACAATTCAATTCCAGGAAATTGTCTCATCCCTTCCTAGAGGTTATCAGCATGCTGATAGATGTGGATTAGTCAAGGTTATGTTGTGGAACTTGTAGACTTTGGATCTAATTAGAACTGAATTGCAATCATGGTAGGTCCGGCACATCCTTGCGTTTCACGAGAACTATAAACTAGTCGGTGAAACGGCGACAGAGGAGGGTGTGCAGCCAGATGGGTTTGGGACGAGGCCCAGTTTTACTGTTATCGAGCCAGATTCATGTTGCTGTTTCTGCTGATCGGCCGGAGGAATGTGACTCGGCTTCTTTGTCTCATATACTTATTTCCTTGAGCCTGTAAGCCACATGGCAATTGCTTGTTGCAAAGCACACAATCTGGAAGAACGGTGCACAAATTGCAGCTCGGGCAGAAGGTTTGATGGAAACTAGTGAGTATATCATGTTCCACATGGAGCTGGTGGGGAGAAGCCCCTGGCTTTTTGCAGTGCACAAATCCTGTAAGCCAAAAGCGCATTTCTCGTGCACGCTCCATTGATTTTTAGCAATCCACGTATCTACGGACGATGTATGTGTTTGAAAACCGTCGTGAAGCTTAAAATTCCCCGGATTTTGGGGGAAAGCCTGCCTGTGAGATCTTGATCTGATACAACCTACACGAATGCACACAGACCCCAGACGCACACACGCACACACACACAGTAGCCATCGCCACAGGTGGTTAATTTTACAACCTAATTGCGCTTGTTATTCCTTTGCGCCCAGAGAACTTTGTCACACTTTCACTTGATGTTACCCTAAGTGTCCACAATTTAGCACAGACAAGGAGTAATGTCCGTATAATTTACGTTATGACACCGGCCGTAATCCTAAAACAAGTTTAAAGCCCGCTCTAATTGGGTAAGTCATATCTAACGCAACCTTCACACCGCCTCGGATGCAGCGTGGAACATCCTGTAATTATCCAGCAATTAGACAGCTCCCATAATCCTTATTGCTCTATGTCATTGTGTGTACGCGTAATTGAACCTTTTTGCTGACAGTAAATACAGTCTGTGGTTTTTGGGGTCAGGGCATGTGGTGCAGAAGAAACCAGAGGAAACATCTCTTCTCAGACTGACAGGTAGTCAAGGAGAGCCTCTGGAGCTCAGTCTGGCAGTCACATCTCTGTGACAAATTATTGATCCGGGCTTTGTTGTCAGCCCCCGTGCTCAGGACCCCCTGCCACAGCTGCCTCTCCGGACAACGCCTGGTGGAGAAAACGTTCTGTGAATATCGAAACTCGAGATCGAAATGGGATGGGGAGGAGTGGAGATGGTGTGTGTGTGTGTGTGTGTGTGTTGAAGGAAAGAGAGAGGGAGAGAGACTTGGTAATCCTCCCTATGAGCACTCTGTGTTCTGTGACCGTCTTTGTGCTCCGCTTGTTTACGGAGTTCCCACATTGGCTGAGGGGGGTTGGTGCTTTTCTCCCATACCGGAATTAGCATAGCCAAACTTCTATTTGGATATGTGTGTGGTGCTGTGCGTGAGTGTGTGTGTGTGTGTATTTGTGTCTGTCGGTTTGTGTGCGTGTGAGCTTGTGTGTGTTTGTGTGGACCTGGTTAAAAAGAAAAAAGAAGCAGGGGCTTGACGCTTCTTTATCTGTGGGAGCAACACAACTTTAATGAGATCTTCATTGTTGAGTGTAGTTTCTGGAGTCTAATCAAGGCTGCCTGCCTCTCTTGACAAGACCCGTTGCTGCATTTCATAATTAGAGGCAACACTCCAAACGCTTCAGTGTACTGAGTAGGTGCACAGTCACAGGTTGAGTGCCGTCTCTATGCTGCATACAATATCTCTTTCTAGAAGGGCAAGATAATTGCTATTTTACCATGGCCTTGGAAAATACTTGCTGTTTGGTCGGCTAGCTGGTCTAGGTTATTTTGCTGTACCACGTCAAAAGTATTTCTAGGCAAAATTGTGTAATGGAAATTCTAAATCCATCCGTCCATTATCTGAACCGCGTATCCTGCTCTCAGGGTCGCGGGGATGCTGGAGCCTATCCCAGCAGTCACTGGGCGGCAGGCAGGGGGACACGCTGAACAGGCCACCAGGCCATCACACAGGGCCGAGACACACACACACACACATACACACATTCATACCTAGGGACAATTTAGTACGGCCGATTCACCTGATCTACATGTCTTTGGACTGTGGGAGGAAACCGGAGCACCCGGAGGAAACCCACGCAGACACGGGGAGATCATGCAAACTCCACACAGAGGACGATCCCGGGACAACCCCCAAGGTTGGACTACCTCGGGGGCTCGAACCCAGGACCTTCTTGCTGTGAGGCGACTGTGCTAACTACTGCGCCACCGTGCCGCCTTAATTCTAAATGAAAAATCGAAACACAGGGTTGCAATGGGTTGATGACACATAATGGTGTTATGTATTCAGAATTCAGAAATGAAGCATCTGTATTCAGTCCACGTTGAGTTTCAAAACACCAGTATTCAGATTACAGTTACAGTGTACATTTTGAGAGTGCTTTTCGAATGCTTCCCTCCTAACCAGCCTCGGCATTACTGCTGGAACTGTGCTCACATTTCCTTGGTGCGCGAGTGTAAGCTCGCGTAAAAATGGAAAATTGTCTCCCCCCCCTTTTCTCCCCAGTTGTATCGGGCCAGTTACCCCACTTTTCCGAGCCGTCCCGGTCGCTGCTCCACCCCCTCTGCCAATCCGGGGAGGGCTGCAGACAGCCTGATCTCACAGAAATACATGAAATGACCACGACCTCTTAACACTCGCATTACGTGGTGGTGGCACATAATGTGTTAAAATGACCTGCCGGCGCCACGGAAACAATGCCAATGGAAAGTCAGTTAGGATCCTGTGTTGTGCTGGACACAGGAATTCCCAGATTCAACGACATCATGCAGTGAGCGGTGTTTAATATTTTCTAGTTAACAACATTTTATTTTATTGTTATTTCTATTGTCATTTAACTGAATTTATTATAGTGCCTTAGTTACGATTTTTTGTTCTCTAAAAACCCTACCCCTAACCTCGTTGCATCAAAATGAGTTATATCACACACAGTTTAGTGGTTTTAGAGAACAAAAAAATCATAACTATGACAAAGGATCCTCATTGACTTTCCATTGGCAGTGTTTCTGTGGTTCTGTGAGATGATGTTGGCTGTAGACTACCACATGCCTCCTCCGAAACATGTGGAGTCACCAGCCGCTTCTTTTCACCTGACAGTGAGGAGTTTCACCAGGAGGATGTAGCGCGTGGAAGGATCACGCTATTCCCCCCAGGTCCCCCTCCCCCCGAACAGGTGCCCCAACCGACCAGAGGAGGCACCAGTGCAGCGACCAGGACACATACCCACAGCCGACTTCCCACCCGCAGACACGGACAATTGTGTCTGTAGGGACGCCCGACCAAGCCGGAGGTGACACGGGGATTCGAGCCCGCAATCCCCGTATTGGTAGGCAACAGAATAGACTGCTATGCCACCGAACACCCCCGGAAATTGTATTTTAAAGGGTATAGGCTTCGGCTGCAGTCTGCAACTTGGCAATGATAAAACAGAATTTGCCACAATAAACTTAGCATGCATCGTAGCTAATGTAGTGCATTCGTGCTTGTGTCTGCATGCAGTTCCAGTGTGTACATTTGTGCACATTTGCGCTTCTCTGTCACACCCTATTTCTCTTTCATGCATAATATTAATAATTTTAGCAAGATTGGGTCAACTGATAAGGGAAATTTATATGCCCCGGCACCGACTATGTTCTTAATTAAAAGTAATCACACAATCTTTTCAAAAACTAGTTTAATGAACTATTGAATGATTTTCATGAACAGTATGAACTATTTTCAAATGTCTATAATAGAGTGCAGCAGTAATTGCCAGATGGTCAACACATATTTAGATGATTGCATTAGAGATACCAGTAATGCCAGATACCAAGGAATGTGCAACAATGTGACATGAATAATATTCATGATACAGATCAACTTTTTCACGCGTACCTTGTGAAGATCTGAATAACTCTTACTTCTACAAAACTGTTTTCCAGTACTGTAACTGAATACATTGCTGATAGGCCAGTATATTCAGTGTTTAGGCAGCCAGCCCTAACAACAGTAGTGTTGTACAGGCTGTTAGACAGCCCTTCTCTTAGGCAAAATAACTGAAGGGAAACAATCATTATTTTACAACATCATCTCTCTCTCTCTCTCTCTCTCTCTCTCTCTCTCTCTCTCTCTCTCTCTCTCTCTCTCTCTCTCTCTCTCTCTCTCTCTCTCTCTCTCTCTCTCTCTCTCTCTCTCTCTCTCTCTATATATATATAGTAGTTATAACGCTAGCTGTCATAATACTGAGCAGTCTTCTCTATATCGCTGAAACACCACTGAAATTGTGCGCCAGAGCATGTGAAAACTCCAAGTTCAAGTTCTTTTATTTGTCAAATGCACAACAATGCAGCGTGGGAGGCATTGCTGGCAATGAGATGCTTGGGCATCAGTTCAACCTAGAAAAAGCTAATGAATATGACATACTGATTAAGCAAAAACTAAAAAAAAAAAAAAACGTAAAAATTCACCAATTTTTTTTTGTAAATTACAGTATTTACAGTCTAGCATGAGAAAAGCTAAAAATGACTAAAAATTAGAGGAGTGCGTTCAGTAGAGTGCAGATCTCCGTCAAGCGTACGTATATCCCCTTCTCTGTACACGCACACACGGACAAAAAAAACAAAGTGTTTGTCCTTCCTTTATAAGACCTTTGCGCTGCGCCCAAGTCGATTGAATGGAAAATATGGGAGGGGGGGGGGTTGTGAGTAGGCAGCGCTCAAGTTAAAAAAATTTACCTAATAAAAACATTTTGCCTGTCAGTCTGTGGATGTGCAGCCTCTTAGGCGGACCTTCACGTGAAAGCGACTAAATCTAACATGAAATGACAGAGATCAGGCTATCATAATTTCAAAGCCCTCATTAAAAGACTTCAGATGTGTTTAACCGTCGTGGTTTTCATGATATAAAATGAATCGAGGCAAAAGGCTGCTCTGCTGATTGACTTTCATTTATAAAACAACAGTGAGAAAACATAGCTCAGCCATGGGAAATTTGTTATTGTGACTACTGAGATGATTTCCAGCTGTGACTGTGATTAATCCTCCTGAAATTGCACTTTCATAGCGGAGTTTTAACATTGGCGACTATGGCACTTCTGTGTGCGGCGAGATGAATAAGGCGAATTATTTTTTGGTTCATCCAGTGTTCCTCCAGTTCTCCGGTGCTGAGATCAGCAGTGAGTGATTTGCTGACTTGCGAAATACGATCCACTTCTCGTTTACTTTCAAGACCCATACCTGAATGCATAATGTTTTGGTTTTGACACTGTCGCTGCCTGACATTGTGATCTGTAGTGAAAGTAGGGAGCAGGTTGAGGAAAGCCTGCAGAGGTGGAGGTATGCACTGGAGAGAAGAGGAATGAAAGTGAGTAGGAGCAAGACGGAATACATTATGTGTGAATGAGAGGGAGGACAGTGGAATGGTGATGATGCAAGGAGTAGAGGTGATGAAGGCGTATGAGTTTAAATACTTGGGGTCAACTGTCCAAAGTAACGGGGCGTGCAGAAGAGAGTTGAAGAAGAGAGTGCAGGCAGGGTGGAGTGGGGGGAGAAGAGTGTCAGGAGTGATTTGCGACAGAAGGGTACCAGCAAGAGTTAAAGAGAAGGTTTACAAGATGGTTGCGAGACCAGCTATGTTGTGTGGTTTGGAGACAGTGGCACTGACAAAAAGACAGGAGGTGGAGCTGGAGGTGGTAGAGTTGAAGATGTTAAGATTTTCATTGGGAGTGACGAAGATGGACAGGATTAGGAACGAGTATATTAGAAGGACAGCTCAGGTTGGACGGTTTGGAGACAAATCAAGAGAGGCAAGATTGAGATGGTTTGGACATGTGTGGAGGAGAGATGCTGGGTATATTGGGAGAAGGATGCTGAATATGGAGCTGCCAGGGAAGAGGAGAAGAGGAAGGCCAAAGAGGAGGTTTATGGATGTGGTGAGAGAGGACATGCCGGTGGCTGGTGTGACAGAGGAAGATGCAGAGGACAGGAAGAGATGGAAACGGATGATACGCTGTGGCGACCCCTAATGGGAGCAACCAAAAGTAGTCGTATTAGTAGTACTGTCACTGCCTGATCTGACTCAACTGTAGATTTAAGTCATGCATGTGCATGGTTGACTGAGCAGGCAGCGACGGAGAGGAGTGTTGTGAATGAAGAGAGGGAGCGGCGGTAGCGAGAACAAACGTTTTTTTGAGGGTTTTTAATCACCGCAACCATGAGAGGTTCTTCATAATACAGTCATAACTGTAAATAAAAAAATGTAGGCTGATGGGTCCAGTAGTTTGCGAGATTAGCTTTGGAAAGACACACACACACAGACACAGACACACACACACACACACACACACACACACACACACGACCAAACGCATAATCCCCTCCAGGCTACCTCCTGGCAGCGATGATAAACTAAAAATTCACAGTTTTGACAGGCCGGAGAAAAATAAACTTATATTTAAACTAAAAATCACACATTAAAGTCTAAAACTTAACAGTTGACATGGAGATGTGTCAATATATACGGAGGTACACTACCGTTCAAAAGTTTGGGATCACCCAAACAACTTCGTGTTTTACATGAAAAGTCACACTTATTCACCACCATATGTTGTGAAATGAATAGAAAATAGAGTCAAGACATTGACAAGGTTAGAAATAATGATTTGTATTTGAAATAAGATTTTTTTTACATCAAACTTTGCTTTCGTCAAAGAATCCTCCATTTGCAGCAATTACAGCATTGCAGACCTTTGGCATTCTAGCTGTTAATTTGTTGAGGTAATCTGGAGAAATTGCACCCCACGCTTCCAGAAGCAGCTCCCACAAGTTGGATTGGTTGGATGGGCACTTCTTTGAGCAGATTGAGTTTCTGGAGCATCACATTTGTGGGGTCAATTAAATGCTCAAAATGGCCAGAAAAAGAGAACTTTCATCTGAAACTCGACAGTCTATTCTTGTTCTTAGAAATGAAGGCTATTCCATGCGAGAAATTGCTAAGAAATTGAAGATTTCCTACACCGGTGTGTACTACTCCCTTCAGAGGACAGCACAAACAGGCTCTAACAGGTACTATTTAATGAAGATGCCAGTTGGGGACCTGTGAGGCGTCTGTTTCTCAAACTAGAGACTCTAATGTACTTATCTTCTTGCTCAGTTGTGCAACGCGGCCTCCCACTTCTTTTTCTACTCTGGTTAGAGCCTGTTTGTGCTGTCCTCTGAAGGGAGTAGTACACACCGGGGTAGGAAATCTTCAATTTCTTAGCAATTTCTCGCATGGAATAGCCTTCATTTCTAAGAACAAGAATAGACTGTCGAGTTTCAGATGAAAGTTCTCTTTTTCTGGCCATTTTGAGCGTTTAATTGACCCCACAAATGTGATGCTCCAGAAACTCAATCTGCTCAAAGAAGTGCCCATCCAACCAATCCAACTTGTGGGAGCTGCTTCTGGAAGCGTGGGGTGCAATTTCTCCAGATTACCTCAACAAATTAACAGCTAGAATGCCAAAGGTCTGCAATGCTGTAATTGCTGCAAATGGAGGATTCTTTGACGAAAGCAAAGTTTGATGTAAAAAAAATCTTATTTCAAATACAAATCATTATTTCTAACCTTGTCAATGTCTTGACTCTATTTTCTATTCATTTCACAACATATGGTGGTGAATAAGTGTGACTTTTCATGTAAAACACAAAATTGTTTGGGTGATCCCAAACTTTTGAACGGTAGTGTATGTCATTGTAATGAATATGTTAAATGTATATGTACATAGTGCAGGAGTGGTATGGCAGAAAGTGAACAGTGCAGGATAAAGTGAGGCGTGTGCATTTTGCGGGTGTGTGTGTGCTCAAGTGTCCAGACCCCCCAGAGTCTATGTGTTCAAGAGTCTTATGGCTTGTGGGTAAAAGCTGTTCTTTAGCCCGTTGATTCTGGCCCGGATGCTCCGGTACCGTTTGCCAGACGGCAGCAGACAGAACAGTTTGTGGCTTACTTCCTGGTTTGTCACTATCTTCCCCTGGCTGTATCAAAACAGATGACATTGTGTAAGAAAATTGAAATGACAACAGAGAGCTGTTTTAGCGAGTGCTGTGTAAGGACGGTGACTCGGGGATTATCCGCCAGGGACGTCCCTTGTACGGAGACTTTTCTGTACAAATTTGGCAGCATTTCTTGAACACACAGGAGACCGCTAAATATTATGGCTGCAATTGGAGTGTTATCCCTACAACATATATCTAGACATAATGTTGCAAATCATGATTGTTTCCGTAACAAAATGGAAGAAAAAAAAAGGATAATTATTACTTTGAATTTGCTTGGAGACAGAGAGAGAAGTCGTGGCCATTGATCAAATGGTTCCACTTTGCTCGGTCTCTTTTACAGTGCGGCAAATGCACACCGGCTGCATCTGGCTTTGCATTTAGAGACGATGCTACTTATTTGAATATTCAAATGAAATATGTATGTTTCCGCATTAAAAAACAGAGTGCATACAGAAACTAACGATAGAATAGAATGCACTTTATTTGTCATTTGTACACAGTACATACAATGAAATTCACTCCCTGCATTTAAGCCATCCTAGGCTGTGAGCGAGGAGGACCAACTCCAGTCATTTCTTCCTATTGCCGTGGTCGGGGGCACAGACAGGAGTGTTGACCCTAACATACATGTCTTTTTGATGAAAGCGATTGCAATACGTTTGGTACTGTAATTGCATAATCATTATCTTGAAAGATATGTGCAACATAGTATCTTGTGCTGAGGTTCTTGTGCCTGGCAGAACACTAATGACAGTATTCTTAGGTTGGGAGCATTGAATGCAAGGCAGGGATGACATATCCCACCATTGCAATTAGTAGGACACATTACTTACCCACCATTGGTAGAGTCGGGAAATAGTGTGAGCCTCATGTGCGTTGTGTTTCTAAAAAAAAAAAAAAAAAGGGACTGTACGGTGGCCCAGTGGTTAGCGCTGTTGGCTCACAGCAAGAAGGTCCTGGGTTCGAACCCCCGCCGGGCCGTCCCAGGTCCTTTCTGTGTGGAGTTTGCACGTTCTCCCCGTGTCTGCGTGGGTTTCCCCCATTTTCTTTGGTTTCCTCCCACTATCAAAAAGACATGCATGTTAGGGTTAATACTCCTGCCTGGGCCCCTGAGCAAGGCAATGGAAAGAAGAACTGGAGTTGGCCCCTGGGTGCTGCAGCTGCCCACTGCTCCTATACAATAGGATGGGCTAAATGCAGAGAACACATTCATTGTAACCAAATAACTGTATAATGACAAAATAAAGTGGCTTTCTTTCTTTCTTCTCTTTCTGAAGAAAGTAGCACCAGGCCTGCTTGGGTCCAGACCTTTGAACCCACCCACTCCACCGAGTTGACTGGTTCTTCTGGTCTGGCGTCATGACATGAAACAGCGGTTTCTTGGCTGAAAAAGCAATTATCCGCGGGGGGGGGGGGGCTTACTATTAGCCAATCAGCGCTACGGGCTGGACTAACGCCGTTGTCAACCTGTTGTCAAGCATTGGATGGCATGTCTTCTGAATATCGCCCAACATCGTAGTTTGTTTTTACTTCGTTCTGCTCCGCTCTTAAAACCCGGCAAAACCAGTGTGTTAGCATGGCTACGCATGTATCAGTGTTGGCTTAACGAGACTTTAGATTTAGGCGGATACGTTGGTCTCTAGTGATTGGTTAGTGAAAATCGAGCGCCCCTCCCCCACGGAAATCAGTTAGAGTGGAGGTCACGTCAGACCGAAGATGGAAATGGAGTGTAACGAGTTGACACTTCTGTTTGATATCAGACGAACACCCAGCAGGTAAAAAGAAGAGGGCGGCACTCCATTTCCTACAAAAAACCATGTGACCCCCCCCCCCTTTTCTCCCCAATTGTACTTGGCCAATTTCCCGAGCTGTCCCGGTCGCTGCTCCACCCCCTCTGTTGATCCGGGGAGGATTGCAGACTACCACGTTTCCTCCAATACATGTGGAGTTGCCAGCTGCTTCTTCTCACCTGACCCTGGGGAGTTTCACCAGGGGGACGTAGCGCGTGGAAGGATCACTCTATTCCCCCCCAGTTCCCCCTCCCTCCCGAACAGGCGCCCCGACCAACCAGAGGAGGCGCAAGTGCAGCGACCAGGACACATACACACATCCGGCTTCCCACCCGCAGACACGGCCCATTGTGTCTGTAGGGACGCCCGACCAAGCTGGAGCTAACACGAGGATTCGAACTGGCGATTCCCGCGTTGGTAGGCAACGGAATAGACCGCTATGCTACCCGGACGACCCATGTGACTATTGAACACCCGAAACCATCTTGAAATCAGGGCTCTCATTTCTGGTCACCCGAGTAGTTAGGGTTCATTCATCCACTTCGTAGCTACTAGCTTGCCCAGGGTTGTATTCTCGTTATCTTACTTACTCGTAGCTCCGAGCTGCCTGCGGCTCACCAGCACACCAACACTCATATCCAACAGGGGGGGGAGGGTGAATGGGTTCTCCCTTTTCAGTAGATGTTACAAGATGGCGCATACTTTTCTCAGAGAAACGACCTCGTGGTAAATTAAAAAAAAAATGAATAAAACAATATCAAAAGCAGCCTACATACAAAACAACTGTATTTCACACTGTATTTTATGTGTTAACATCAGCACTCAAGACATCGAGAGGTTGTTTTTGAGAGCGGGGCAACGATGCCGCAGTGCTGCCCGGACCGCTCAGTGGCACGCCGCTCGGAGAGAGTGATATCTGATTAGTCCAAGTCCGAATAGAGGAGGGAGCTGACAAACAAATGGATTTGCCTGTGTGTGGAAGTGTCCTCCGGGGGAGCTGGATGGGCTGCGATACAGAGAAAGCCGCCTTTGTGTCAGATGCGGTGTGCAGCATAATAAGACCCATTGGGGAATGAAGCATATACAGGGAGATGCGGGCGGGGGGGGGGGGACGCACAGACAGATGCGCTCATACACTCAATCAATTTCACAATCTCTCTCTCTCTCTCTCTCTTTTAGTCTGCCTCGCTCGCTCGTTGTCGTTCTCTCTGCTGTACCCGCCGCCTCTTTCGTTTTCTTTTTCCTTTTTTTCCACACTCGCCTGTCAGAATAAGCTGACCTTTATCCGCCCCGTTACGGGGGTTGTTGCTCTGTCATTATGTGTTTTGCCTGCACAGGTCTGCCGAAGTACCTCGGTTCTAGCCAAAGTGTGTTGTGTTGACCAAGTGTCGTATCACACCCCCTAAAACTGGGCCCGCGGAAACCTTTTCAAAACAAAAATTGTGTGTGTGTGTGTGTGTGTGTGTGTGTGTGTGTGTGTGTGTGTGTGTGTGTGTGTGTGTGTGTATGTGTGTGAGTATGTGTGAGAGTATGTGTGAGAGTATGTGTGCGCTCCTCGGTGTTTAACACCCACCATGGCATGAATGGGCAAGCAATTCAAGTTCGCTTTTCTTCCCTCCGCTGTTTATTCCCCCTTTCTTTGTCTGTCCTTTTTACTTCCTTTTTACACCTTTTTAATCCCCCCCCCCCCCGGGCTCTGCTGGGAGAGTGGCTGTAGTGGGAGAGGGACAATGGCGGCATTAAACATATGGGTTTGCCAGACTCGAGCAAAGTGATGCTTTAATGCCCTAATGCCATGTGAATGTGGCTTCTGCTCGCTGAGAAAAGCCTCCATGAGGGCCCGACAGGGAGGGCCCCCCCGACCCTCGTGACCCCCGCTCTTCACTGCTTGTGCCTGGCCCTACTCCACACACACAATCCTTCATTTTCCTTATGGGCCTAATCTGGATGCGGAGCATCTCCGTCGCTTTGAGAGGCAGAAGTAGATTTTGTCCTGAACAAGGTGGAGGGCCGGGGGTTGTTGTCTTTGAGGCCGTGGCTGACTCAGCTCCCCCCACCCCCCACCCCCACCCCCCACACACACACACATATATCTCTCTCTGCCATTTCGCACGGAGCCTCCACTAGAGGTGGCTAACTGTTAATTGTTCCACAGAGAGAATGAGTGTGTGTGTGTGTGTGTGTGTGTGTGTGTGTGTGTGTGGCGGGGTTGTGACTACCTGCCCAGGTGAAACACAACATGGGCGGAGACCAAGGGGAGTAGCACATTTGAGAGATGTGTGGTGGGGGTCCAGCAGAAGCTCTACTTCATAAGAGCTAGTAGTTGTTTTGTTGCACCTCTCCCGGTTCGCTCAACAGTTGATCCGGTCCAGAGCGCGGCCCGTGATGCCGGCTGATCGTGACGGCAGGTTTGATTCCGCTAGGTGATGGAGCATGAGACCTCGGAGCTGGAATGTGAAACAAAGTCAACGTGAAGCTTTGAAGTGAAATGCTGTTGCCCAGGGTTACTTAGCCTGGGGGTCAGATGAGATTACACCCCTGATCTGTGCTAGCCCCCCCCCCTGATCCAGAGGATTGCGACTTTAGGTAGGAGGTGTGTGTGTGTGTGTGTGTGTATACAGGGATTGAGAGGGAGTTAAATTGATACATTGTATTCTTTAGATTTTCTTTAAATTTGCATGCTCGGGCATCCGGGTACTGTAGCGGTCTATTCCGTTGCTTACCAACACGGAGATCGCCGGTTCGAATCCCCATGTTACCTCCAGCTTAGTCGGGCGTCCCTACAGACACAGTTTGGCCGTGTCCACGGGTGGGGAGCCAGATGTGGGTGTGTGTCCTGGTTGCTGCTCTAGCGCCTCCTCCGGCCGGTCGGGGCGCCTGTTCAGGTGGGAGGGGGAATAGCGTGAGCCTCCCACACGCTACGTCCCCCTGGCGAAACTCCTCACTGTCAGGCGAAAAGAAGCGGCTGGCGACTCAGCGTGTATCAGAGGAGACGTGGTAGTCTGCAGCCCTCCCGGATCGGCAGAATGGGTGGAGCAGTGACCGGGACTCTCGGAAGAGTGGGGTAATTGGCCAAATACAATTGGAGAGGAAAAGGGGGGGGGGGTGTCAAAAGAATTTTTTGCATGCTTTTTGTTTATGGCGCCTCTCTGCATCTTCTCTGGAACTTGTAGTTTTTTATGTTGTGTGGGTGCAGCCCTCTTAGAAACAGGATTTCGTCTGTAAAGGTATTGACCTGTTTGTAGTGCTTATGTTAGTGTTTGTACCAGGCCATGTCCTCGTTCTCTCTCTCTCTCTCTCTCTCTCTCTCTCTCTCTCTCTCTCTCTCTCTCTCGCTCTCGCTCTCGCTCTCGCTCTCTCTCTCTCTCGCTCTCTCTCTCTCTCTTGCTCGCTCGCTTGTTCTCTCTCTCTCTCTCTCTCTCTCTCTCCTTGCCCACTGCTCCGGAACACCTTAATCCAGTGTGAAAGCAATTGGCTCTCTCAGATCTAATCGATAGCGGGCCGGGGCAGCTAGCCAGAGGGAACATCTCTGGCCCCTGTTCAGCTACAATCAATTTAGACCCATCGATTCAGTGATTGAAATACAAAGAGTAGATGCATTGGACCGTACAGGTGTTTTAGAGTATGGGCGTGCTAACATGTTATATATCTCCTGTGTGTGTGTGTGTGTGTGTGTGTGTATTTGTGATTTTGATGGTGTGGGTATGTGGATAGTGTGATTTATTTTTGAGCCATCAGCAATAAAGTGGGAATGGCATTTAATCTAGCACCTGAGACGAAGAAAAAAAAAATCGTTCCTAATCCAATATGTCCTGCCCCGGGAAGGTGTACGTTTCATTGTGTGTGTGCGTGTGTGTCTGTGTGTGCGAGCATGTGTGTTTTCGTGTGTGTGTGTGTGTGCGTGTGTGTGTGTGTGTGTTGTTGTGGATATATTATTTTTAGCGTGTATATTTTTGTGCACACCAGGATTGCCTGCATCCTTCAAGTCAGGGTCGGCATGCAGACCTGTTCATTGATGCACAACCCACATGCACATTTGGATGCTGATCACTCCGACATAATTGAGAGCGAGCCGGCACGGACCTGACTAGGAGCTTTCCAAGTGTCTTTGCATTACATTTGCATGCAAATTTTATGCTGAAATTACAATGATATGTTTATGGCTCTCTGGCTCCGACCCCAAGTTACACCTCTGTCTATGCATATGATGTTATGTCAGCGCCAGGTCAGGGTGCTCTGCAGTTTATCTTAAATCTAATTCAGTGCTCACATGGATCTCTTCATGCAGACCCGTGCACTGTGTGTGTGTGTGTGTGTGGGGGGGGGGCACTCAGTGTCGTCCACAGCAGAGATAGAGTGCTGAGAAGTGGCCGAGAGGGGCAAATTATTCTCACGATCATGAGAGCCTCAGTCATCACATTAGATGTAAATGAAGCATTAAGAAAAATAGCAGGTTGTTTTTACAAACGGGTGTGGTTACAGACCCACTTACCATATGGAGAAAGGCCCATCTCTCAAGGGGGGCAGAAGGACTCAGGGATTGCTGGAAGAAAAAAAAGCCATTTCATGTGATGGTCTAATGTGGCCTCATGGTGTGTGTACGAGGCTATATACATTTTATGTATGCACATATATATGCCTTAAATCCTGGGATGTGTTTGTTTAATCCAGTTTGTGTGTGTGTGCGTGTGCGTGCGTGCGCCCTTCATTGTGACGTGTATAGCCTGTGGACGTATTGGTGTGGAATCTGCACATTTCTAAGCCTGCTTGCCCGTCCCTTGATATCAGCCCCTATTTGATCCACTGCAGTCTGGTTGCCAGAACAGCAGCTGCTGGCTAGCATCTAGCATAGCTGTTTGTTCCCTTCGTCACAGAAATGGACCTCGTGTTCTTCGCAGGTCTACTCTGGCTGCACCAAATGAAGGAAAGTTCGTCAACCGAGTTTAAACCCCAATGCGAGCATGGAAAGAATAATCCCCCTCTCCCTTTGTCTTAACTTCAAGACGTCATCCTGCAGGAATGTGATCACTCACCACACACTTTTGTGTTGCGTGGAGCCTCATTCATCAATCATTCATACGTACAGATTTGTTCTCACACACCCATGGGATTGTTAGCCCTGCAGTTTGTCTCAGAGACCAGTGTAGAACCTGGCTAACCCCTGAATGTAGACACCAGTTGGCTAACACTGATGACTTTGCAAGCCTGGGTGATGGCTCGTTGCAAGAGGTAGACAATAGATAGTAGGGGGAAGGAATTAAAAATAACCATCATGCGTTGCTTCAGACTGTCAGACAATATTGAGGGCTAAAAAAAATTCCATGGCTATGTAAGAACAAATTTGTACATACAAACGATTGATGAATGAGTCAGTGTCTCATTGACTCTCTCTCTCTCTGTCTGTCTCTCTGTCTCTCTCGCTCTCTCATACTTTTGTTTGATATTGATGTGGAGTATTTTTTTGAATGTGATTTTCATGTTGCACATGCATTAATTTGTATTTTCGCCTATCTATCTATCTATCTATCTATCTATCTATCTATCTATCTATCTATCTATCTATCTATCTATCCATCCTTCCATGGTGCTTTTAGCTTCTGGATTTAGGACATTTTTAATTAAATAACATCTGTGCACGTGCACGTGCACACACACGCATGCTCACACAAAAGACAGCCTGTTAAAATCACACTCTGCCTTTAATGGAGCTCTGCCATTAATACAGTTAATCCAGTTTCCCAGTTGAGTGCCTGGTGGTTCTGTGCCCTAATCCTCTCCTGGACCAGGTGTCTACGTCTTTCACAAAGTTTACAATGTTACTGGGCCTGATGCTGGTGTGACTTACTGATGGACATTTGACTAATGCACACACACACACACACACAAAGATAAACTGATGAACACACTCACCGAGACACACACACACACACACACACACACACACACACACACACACACACACACACACACACACACAAGTAGCGCATATGCTCAGTTTCATAGCTCAGGGCATATTGACAGTGACTGGCGAAGAAAGGTCAGTGCTGTCCAAGTGTAGACAGGTGGGGAAGGGGCTGCAGCTTGCTGCTAGGGTGTGTGTGTGTATGTGTGTTGCGGAGGGATCCACATCTTTTTGATAAGGTTTCATGGAGGTCATGCGGATGTGGGTATGACATTAATATGGATGTGCTGTGGGGTCTACATGGCTTTAGAGGTCTGTGTGGCTTCAGGTGCGTTGCGTGCCCGGGAAACAGGGTCAGCCTCTGCCCGCTCATGTAGCGCAAAGGAATATTTGATGAATGCATCTGTTTGTCTGGCTGCAAAATATGCAGTTGACATTTCCTCACATTTCATTCATCATTCCAGTTAATTTTTTCAGGCCGCGGCCAGGCCTGACAGACCGGCAGAGGAAGTTATTTGAACCTGGATGAATAGAAAACAGTGTTGGCATGCCTTTTTCCTCACTACCAGTAAGCGCACAACACAAGAGCAAAAAGCCTTCAACCCTTGGCATTTACTCTTGAATTAACCTTTGAATTCGAATTCTTGCGGCGCTGCCCACATGCAGTCCATCCCTCCTGGCGTCCTCAGCTACGAGGACGGGTTAAGAGCACCTGGCTAGTTTGAACGGGAGAGATGCGTAGTTATTTGAGACGGCATTTATTATCTTGCCTGTTAGATTCCCCGCTGCCAGCAGCCAGCCAGGAAAATGATGGCACGGCCGTCACTTAGTATGCAATGAGAAATCACTACTGTGCAAAACACGCAAATGTGGGACTCGAGCGATTCGAGTGGCAGGATGCACTCGAGTGAGTGCTTGAGTGCTTTCTCACTTTGTTTTGTTCTCACCTCCCCGTCTCCCTATCCCCCGCTCCGCCCAGCTCCTCTCTCCCTCTCCCTCTCTCTGTGTCTCACGTACTTGGCACATCATTTTTGCTTTCTCTTTCGATGCAGCATATTTTATCGCCACTCCCCAAACTCCTATCAGACCTCTGGGCAGCGGTTGCGTTTGACAGCGGTTGCGCCGATGTGACTGGAAGATGTACATGTTAACGGTTTATGGTTGATTTCCGGAAGGATTGCATGGGTGTATCGATGCCGTGGTTGCTTTTAGCGGCATGACGTGACAGCCAGTGTCGTTGGTAACCAGTTGTTCAGTGCTGCTGTCAGTGTCCTCACTTTCACCACCAGAGCCCTCAACAACCTTCCCTTCCTTCCTGTCCTCTAACGTCGCCCACCCCTTCTCACCACGCGAGTGGTTCAGTCAGTGGCCGCAGGGTAGGCTGCCACTGTTGGACTGTTTGTCTCTTTTTTTCCCCCTTGCCCCCCCCCACCACCAAAACCACTCACTTCTAACCTCTGCCCCCCCCCACCCCACCCCTGCCACTCACCCCTACTACTGTGCTGTGTTTGACAGCCTCATCGCCATGTGCAAATATGCCAGCCGCACATACACACATGGTGCACATGGCGCTTGGATCATGGATGGGTGGCGGTTTCGACTTCTTGCGTAGACTGGAAGAGAAGACCGTGTTCACCAATGAGTGTTTACCGAGGGGTGCTTGTCTTTGCCAGGTTATTTTGGTGTAAACATTGTGTTACGTACGCTCAATTAGGAATCAAATTAGGGAACGGTAAGCAGTGAAGGGACCTTGTTTTCCACTTGTTTTATCATCCTACGCCGATGCTACATTTGGATATGCATAATTACTCATCCTCCTTCATAGTCCTTTAGGCTCATTAGCAAGGTCTCACCCTGGAGCCAAGGGGCTGCAACTTCCCGAAGACATGGACATTGAATGCCTTGTGTTAAAGGGTAATTCCAGTATTTTTCAGCTTTGGCCCTATTTTTCCATCATTTGGGGTCTAGATGACTAATGGGGATAGAATTTATCGGAGCTGGTCCAGTATTGAGCGAAAATGCTTCAGCTGGCTGCTGCAAAACAGGCTGCTATGTAATCCATGGGGGCAAGTGTGCCTGTCAAAGTACATCCACTGAAAGGGCTTGTTTTCGCCACTGACGGGCTCAGATTGTTATTATAAGTGTCTGACAACATTATGGAAAGGATCCCTACAGAGGTAGACCTTTTTTTTCTTTTTCTTTTTTTTTTTTACATTTGGCTTCTTCCAGTCTCATCGTTCATCCATTATCCAAATCGCTTGTCCTGCTCCCAGGGTCGGGGCGATGCTGGAGTCTATCCCAGCAGTCATTGGGCGGCAGGCGGGGAGACACCCTGGACAGGCCACCAGACCACCACAGGGCTAATAATAACAATAATAATAATAATAAAGATAATGATCAGGGATTACATTTATATAACGCTTTTCTAGACACCCAAAACACTTCACATTGAAGGGGGAAACTCACTTCAACCACCACCAACATGTAACACCCACCTGGGTGATGCACGGCAGCCATTTTGCACCAGAATGCTTGCCAGACATCAGCTTGAGGTGGAGAGGAAGGAATCACTGAGCCAATTACATGGGGGGGGGTGATGAGGTGGCCAGATGGAGAGACAGGTTGGGAATTTTGCCAGGACACCGAGGGACCCCCTGCTCTTTGCGATAAGTGCCATGGGATCTTTAATGATCACAGTGAGTCAGGACCTCGGTCTCATCCGAAGGATGAGGTCTCCTACAGAACAGTGTCCCCGTCACCGCACTGGGGCATTGGTATTTTTTTGGTATTTGTTGTTTTTGGGGTTTTTTTTATGACCAGAGGGAAGACTGCTCCCTACTGGCTCACCAACACCACTTCCGGCAGCGACTCAGTTTTCCCGGGAGGTCTTCCATCCAAGTACTAGCCAAGCCCACACCTGCTTAGCTTCTGTCATTTAGTAGAACCAGGGCACATGGTAGTATGGCTGCCGGCAAGGTTGTAACTTCCCTTTTGCTGCTGCTACTGTTTGCGCGTGGGGGGCGTGGTTTGTTTACAAAAAAAGTCACGACTATCTTATCAGATCTGACCATTCAGCTGAGGTAGCGTAGCCTGAGACATAGAGGAACTGCTGGCAAGGATTTATTTCCAAAGTTATGGCTTAATATTATTAGCTAATTTCAACAATGTGGATGAGGCGTTTGAATTTGATGGCCCCCCGTATTTATTTGAGCCAGAGTATATGATGAAGAGCTCCTAGAAATTAAAGAGGATGAGGAGAGAGAGAGAGAATGGAGAACCAGCTTCTTTGGCTGGCAGTAGTCATCGACCGTAACCAGCCATCGGTCGCTGGTTTATATGTGATCGGCGAGCGCTGGTTTGATGTGCATATACATTCATATGCCATTTTCATGCTAGCATATGAAACTGATCGCCGGTTTCATAAACCGATCACCGTCATTACACATCAGCATGTGATCCCAGAAAGTTGAATCAGTCATCTGAAAACAAAGTTCAGTTGGAGAAACGTTTCATTACTAATCTTCCCGGCACAAATTCACGTTCGCAGCAGCCTCACCCAGTACCAGTGTGGGAAGATGGCGGCACCAATTCACATATGTGGCGGCCTCACCCAATACCGTCGAAGCAATGTCTTTGTCCACGTCAGTGTCTAAGTTTTGTCTTCGTTTGTTGGCTGGGAGAGCTGGTGCTGGATCGGCTGCGAGAGCTTGGTCAGCTGCGTTGTGGGCCCAGGGGCCGCAGCCTTGCCCAGAGCTGCACCTGAGCAGGTAACACAGGGGGCGGTCTGACAGGACGCGGAAGCACGGCAGGCTAAGCTAACTGCTAGCCCATGCAGACCGGCAGTTCCGATAACACCTGGTGGCGGCCTCACCTGGCGTTGACTGTGGTGTTTTTGGTGTTGTCGTGTGGAGTATGGGGAGGTGTGTCGAGGGCGTCTGGCTGGGATAGCTGGTGCTGGATCGGCTGGGAGGGCTTGGTGTGCTTTGTCCGGTTGTCACAGGGACCACGACCCCTGCCTGGAGCGGTCTGACTGGATGCGTAATTGGGGCAGGCTAAGCTAACTGCTTGCCCATGCAGACCGGCGGTTCCGACAGTCATCCTGGCTGGCGTTTGTTCCCTTGGATAGTGATTTTTTTTTTAGTTTAGATATATGTGTTAGTTTGAATATGTGTGTTCTTGTAGTTCTTGAATGTGTTTTTGTCAGTATGCTGCACTGCTGTGGGCTGGGGGAAGCGGCATTTCGTTTCATTTCGTGTGCACAAGTACATGAGGTGAAATGACAAAGTGTTCCTGATCCCTAAATCACTTCATCAGTCAGGTTGGGGATCGCCTACAGTCCGCTGAGCCGTATAAATGCATATGCGTATGAAACCGATGGCTAGTTTCAGTCGATGACTACTGCCAGCCAAAGAAGCTGGTTCTCCCTACATACTGGACCAATTCCAAAGAATGTTGCCCCTATTAGTCATTTAGACCCCTAATGATAGGAAAATAGGGCCTGGGTTTAAGAATCCCAGAATTACCCTTTGCTTGTTTTAGGTAATTCTAGATACATTTTAACCAATAACGTGTACTTATAACATAACCAATAACATAACATGTTCTTTCAGTGCTTGGAAAAATCAAATTCTGTCAGCAGTGCATTTAGATACGTCAAAATACCTCAAGGTAACCGACTTTGAAAGTTGATAATTTACTTTTCACGTTATCATTTCTAACTAATTTAATTCGCTGTGCAGCTGTTCTGTTTATAGCTATTTAAATGGATCTTGGTATGTTTTTTTTTTTTAATTTGGCTGTAAAACGGAGGCCCCCATTCCTATTCATTGTACGTTCTCTTTGCTTATGTTAATAGTCGAGCATGAAATGCTGTTTTCTTTAATCAAAGGGAAAAAAGGGGGAAATTAAATAAATAAACGAACAAATAGAAAGAATCAAAGCCTTTCAAGAAGCGCAGGTTTCCCTTTGATCATAAAAGGACACAAACAAATCTCCCATTTAGGTGAAGAGTAACAGTTTTCCACGCTGCTTGCTTTATATACTTTTGTTGTTTTCTGGGATCTCGAGCGCCACATGGTTGACTGACGTTTCTTGCTTTGAAGGCCTCCTCGGTAAACCGCAACAAAAATTCTGCCCCGGCAACCGAGCATAACTTTGGAAACAATGGGTTTGGCACACTGATGCAGGTGAGCGGGGTGCCGGTCTGCCAAGCGATGTGATTGGCCACTGGCGGGCGACCTGCACATTTTTCTCTATCTGTCTCTGAGCAACTGTCATGTTCAAATTATATAGCAAAGCAAACATAAGGCCATCAAACACAACCCCCCCCTTTTTTTTTCCTCCCCAATTGTATCCGGCCAATTACCCCGCTCTTCCGGGCCATCCCGGTCACTGCTCAGCCCCCTCTGCCGATCCGGGGAGGGCTGCAAACTACCACATGTCTCCTCCGATACAGGGGGAGTTTCACCAGGGGGACGTAGTGCGTGGGAGGATCACGTTATTCCCCCCAGTCCCCCCCCCCCCGAACAGGTTCCCCGACCGACCAGAGGAGGCGCTAGTGCAGCGACCAGGACACACATCCACATCCAGCTTCCCACCCGCAGACATTGCCAATTGTGTCCGCAAGGACGCCCGACCAAGCCGGAGGTAACGCGGGGATTTGAACCGGCGATCCCGGTGTTGGTAAGCAGCGGAATAGACCGCCACGCCACCGGGACGGTTTGGCACACCAATGCAGGTGAGCGGGGTGCTGTTCTGCCAAGCCTTGTGATTTGCCACTGGCAGTCGACCTGCACAATTGTCTCTAGCTTGAACAACTATCATGTTCAAATTGTCTAACAAAGCGAACATGAGGCCATCAAACAGGCTTTTTTACCTTCCAGCTTCCTCCAGCAAGTTGATTCACTCGGAGAATTGAACCCGTCTCAACAGTTTTTAATACGTCTCCATGTTGTTATTATTGTGGGTGCAGTAAACGTAACAGACATCGCCGGGCCGGGGAGCAGAGGGGAGGGGGGAAAAAAAAGCAAGAGTGGGCATCTTTGGCTAACTGCTATAGATTAATTGATTCGGCCATGAAGTTAATGAGCTAGCGCCCTTTTAAAAGAGACAAGTGCTGAGACAGAGGAAGCTAATGGTGTCACGCAAGTCGGCGGGAGAGGAGATGGAAAGCTTTTTATCTCCGAACATATACTTTATTCACGGCAGGATAGAATCGCAAGGTAATTGACAGGGCCTGTAACGGCTGATTTTATTACCTCGCTGTGATCATTCTTCCTCGCATCTTCTCTGAGCCGTGATTCACGGACACCCTATCTCCGGTCACACCGGCCGATTTTTTTTTTTTTTTTGGGGCTGTAAATTTTGGATAGCTTGAACAAGCCAGCTCCTGCGGAGAACAGAAAGAAAAGGAAGAAAAATGTCTCAAATGGGTTTATTTGGAGATGAGCTATGTTAATCCCCTGACTCCGCGGTGCAGCAAGATTACGTTTCTTTGTCTAAATGGTAACACGCGCAGGTTTTATTGATCCTCCGTATCTTCACGTGCAGGAAGATGGATAAGGCGGCATATATTAGCGGAGTGTAATCAAACGCTGCGCGAGCAAAAGGGGACTCGCTCACATTTGTTCCTTTGACTGATTTCAGCCCGGGATATTAAACCTCACTTCATCTCTCTTTTCTTCTCTCGCCCCTCTGTCTCTCTGTGCGTTGGCAGTAAGCGGCGAGCCCGGCCAGTCCCCTGTTAGCTTCTGATTACAGCGAAGATTGTAGTGCAAGCACATGTTACTGCCTGCTGAGTGGCGATATGTTTTGAGGGGTAGTTTGCTCCGCTGCCACACCAGCTAGTGCTGGACTGGCACTGTGGACCGTGCTGGAATACCAATGCCTCATCTTCCTCTCTATCTGTTCTCCTCTGCCCCTTTC
The DNA here is from genome assembly GCF_029633865.1 of Lampris incognitus. Taxonomy (NCBI): domain Eukaryota; kingdom Metazoa; phylum Chordata; class Actinopteri; order Lampriformes; family Lampridae; genus Lampris; species Lampris incognitus. The sequence continues at coordinate 40,451,545 of NC_079224.1, read as the reverse complement.
CGACTGCTCCTCTGCTGGAGAGATACGCTCGGTGCCTTGGCACAAGGCCGCATCTTCCTGGAAAATAAAATCGACCCGAGCGACTGTGCCAGGCGTGATACGGTCTGGCCCGTTGCCAGCTCGGTCCGGTATGTGTTGAGCTACGAGATTATGCGGCTGCCTTGATTTGTATCACGCACACGCGTGCGGTTTTGCTCACGCAGGCACAGACACAAATACGTGTATGCACAGACGCACACAACGGATGCACACGTTTCAGTAGGCCAGATTTCCCTGTCGGCCAGACTGTCGTTGGCCGGCTGTTCAAAGGGAAGGTGCAGGCCAACAAATTACTGGCTGTGAGGTTGCCATGGCAACAGTCTGTCCAGTGGCGTGGACTGTCTGGCATGCTTGTGTGTCAGAGCTCATGCAATCATACACGCAAAACCACAAATACACACATACCCCCGTTATCTTGTCCGGATATGTCTACCTACAGTATAAAATAATTGTCAGCCGGACACCTGTTCTGTTCATCATCATTAGCGGCCAGTCTGTTGGATTTCACACCCTGATGTGCGGCACACAGATCGCTGATGAGAATTCATACACGGGCCTGTTTATTTTGTTTAGCAGCACTCTCTCATCATTGAGTGTTTTTTTGTTTTTTTTTGTCCTGCTTGCGCTGCCCTCTATTGAATCAACTGTGACACGAGTGTCGCTCGGTAAACATGTTGCCGCGCAGGTGTCCGACGCTGACCTATCGACGAGCCGTCAGGGTGCTATGAGGGCCTTGTGTTTATATCATCCGAGTGCAGAAAGTTTACTCTAGCCAGCGTCCCTCGGCCTCTTCTCATATTTCGCTTCTGAATGCACGTGTTGTGCTCAGTGTTACCTGTCCTGGCTGCCTGGCTGGCTGTGGGACTGCACAGAGATTTGTTTGTGTGTGTGTGGCTCCAAAGCGAGCCTAATTGGGGGATATTTCGGCATGCCCTGGGGAGGTTTGTGTGGTCCCCACTAGAGTTTTGCATTGTCAGACACTGCAGTATTAGCTAGCTGAGAGAACAGGTATGTCGAGATGTACGGTGTTTGGTGCACAAAAGCAGCAAAAAGTTACACAGGTGTGTGTGTGTGTCTGTTTGTGTGCGTGCATGTACATGTGTGTGAATGAATGTGTGCATGTGTGTGTGTGTGTGTGTGTGTGTGTGTGTTTTAGTTAAGTTGAGAGCCCCTGACAGGGCCAGAATGGACAAATGATTAATGACCAGCAGGAGTGGTCTGTAGGAGGAACTCTTCAGCACAAATGCTTTTCACAAAGCAGACGGGGGTGCACTCCTGCGCTGCTCTCTTTCACCCCTCCCTTTATTCCCTGAGAAAACCTCCTCGGCCCACATTTATTCCTCTTCCACATTCACTCCGTCCAATAGATTAGAAGTTGATGACAGAGACTAGGGAGATTCCGAGGACTGGCCCGTTCTCAGTATGCCCTCCCCGGCACTTTCCCTTTGGGCACAGCAGCTGTGGCCCCCAGGCCCCCTCGGCATACACTGAACAGGCCCTGCCAAGTCATGTCATCACTCTGACCTTTGGATGCCTCCAAGAGGAGCTGGCTCTGGTTGTGAGAAGTTACATACATGCGTGGTAGGCTGAGATCTAGGACAGACATATTTTCTCCTGGGCCCCATGTGGCCTTTTTTGTTGAACATGTGCAAAACTGGTCTTCAATCTGTTTTTGCAAAAAGGAAGTGTGTTTTTGGCCCGACTTGAATACCTGAGGATATTTTACTGTGAGTCTGACAGTTTGGTGAGTCTGAGTCTCCTTTAGTTCTGGCTGGGCTTCAGTCTCAAACAATCCTACTGAGACTCCTTGATGACCTTGTTGCGAAATTGAACACTCGGATAGGAAAACCAATTTGCTCCGTGGATTTTTGGTGAATTGATGAACAATGACAGAGGAGGGAGGCTGAATACCAATCTCGGGCCGTTGTTTGCCATCGTTTAAGTCAAACATGTTCATCTCACAAACTGACTCAAAATCTCCACTTCGTCACATAAGTAGATGCATGCAGGCATACATGCAGGCAGGCATTTGGGGCATGCATGCACGCACACACACACATACACACACACACACATACTTGTGGGGTTTTGATGTGGGGTCTTTCGGAGTAGCCGAGCAACAGAATAGTGAAATTGGGGGGTCAAATGAGGTCGTGACCTGAATATAGGTTTGCATGCGTGAGCGTTTGTGGGTGAGGGGGTGCGTGCAAAACTCTAAAGTTGCCGATCCATCTCATGTGATGGATGAGGGTGGGGGTTAAGGGTGGGCTCAGGGGCTAAGAGGTGCACTTAAGGGTCACTGAAGCTTACTCACAGTTTTTCCCTGCACTGAGTCACACTCTTACTCTTTGCAGCATATTAGTTACCTCATTTAGGGGGAGCCGCTGTTAAGAAGAAGAAAATGATGGGGTATTTCCATGTGTCTTTGTACCATGAACGTGTTTAATCTTTCGCCAAAATGTCTTCAACCATTGCTGTTATTTGCTGTCAAGCCTTCTCTGGAGGTTTAAAACTGTATGCATGCCTCTGAGGAAGGGCAAGGGAAAAGTTGGGAGAGGACTTAGTGTAACTTTGATTGGTTTGGAGTGGGGAAGCTATTTCCAAACCCATCAGATTGACCGTATAATCCTTTGCCTTAGCTGTTCACAGCTCTCAACTGTATATTTCCATTTTATCTAACACACACCAGATGATGCTCTTTTGACAAGCCAATATAATTCTTGCTCTAATTCCTCTATAAAACCTCTGTTTCCAATTACGTTTCTGTTCTTATGGGCCATATACGTTTTAGTGCAACGCCTATAACAGCTAATCACACATGCCCTAAGTAGGACTCCTTGCCAGTGCAGTGCTATAGATGCCCAGTGGTTAGCACTGTCGCCTCAAGCAAGAAGATCCTGGGTTCGAACCTCAGGCCATCCCGGGTCCTTTCTGTGTGGAGTTTGCATGTTCTCCCCGTGTCTGCGTGGGTTTCCTCCGGGTGCTCCGGTTTCCTCCCAGGTTCAAAAATACATGCATGTTAGGGTTAATACTCCTGTCACTGTCCCTGACCATCTCATCTCATCTCATCTCATTTCATCATCAGCCACTTCTCCGGGGTCAGGTCGCGGTGGCAGCAAGCTAAGTGGGGCACTCTAGATGTCCCTCTCCCCAGCAACACCCTCCAGCTCCTCCTGGGGGATCCCAAGGCATTTCCAGGTCAGATTGGACATGTAGTCCCTCCAGTGAGTTCTGGGTCTACCCTGGGGTGTCCTCCCAGTTGGATGTGCCCGGAAAACCTCTAAAGGAAGGTGCCTAGGAGGCATCCTAATCAGATGCCTGAACCACCTCAACTGGCTCCTTTCGACACCAAGGAGCAGCGGCTCTACTCCGTGCTCCCTCCAGATGTCCGAGCTCCTCACCCCATCTCTAAGGCTGAGCACAGACACCCTACAGAGGAAACTAATTTCAGCCGCTTGTATCCGGATCTCACCCTTTCAGTCACTACCCAAAGCTCATGAAACGAAGATTGACTGGTAAATTGAGAGCTCTGCCTTCTGGCTCAGCTCCATCTTCACCACAATGGTCCGATACAACGTTCGAATTATTGCTGATGCTGCACCAATCTGCCTGTCAATCTCCTGCTCCATCCTACCCTCACTTGCGAACAAGACCCCGAGATACTTGAACTCCTTCACATAAGGCAACAACTCATCCTGAACCCGGAGGGAGCAATCCACCATTTTCCGGTAGAGAACCATGGCCTCAGACTTGGAGGTGCTGACTCTCATCCCAGCCAGCCTCCTCACACACATGTGTGCGTGTCCCTGAGCAAGGCAATGGAAAGAAGAACTGGAGTTGGTCCCCGGGTGCTGCAGCTGCCCACTGCTCCTATACAATAGGACGGGTTAAATGCAGAGAACAAATTCATTGTAACCTTTACAATGACAAAATAAAGTGTCTTTCTTTCTCTTAATTGTGTGCTTTCAGTTAATGGACTCAGCAGGTACCGTGCATATTCTAGCCTGTGAGTTTGAAATCTCTGCTCTGCTTATTAGGGCTTGTCAAAGCCTGCTCCCTGAGGTTACTTTAACAATGCTCCTACTGTGGCTAAATACATGCAGTATAGTATATGAAACGCTTTTTCTCTATCCTGCTTATTATTGAGCAGGTGGCCAGAGGTTTGTCCAGAATGATTACAGATCGGGAAGGCTTTGTGTTTTGCATTGAGTTCGGCTTTGTATTTGGTCTGTGCCAGTGGCTGTTTTGGTAGACTAGATGCGGTTAAGGCTGCACGAGCCATTTCCCCCTTCAGTCATCTATAGGGGCACGGAGATGTCACCGTGTGTATTTTCTGAAGCAGTGACTCTGACAATGAGGAGATCATTCCCGTCGTATCCCCAGGTCACCAGACTGGCGGTGACATGGGGTCATCACTGTCAGACTGTGATTAGTGGCTACCAGTGATCCATGGCTGCCCTACCTCTGTCAACACATTGCAAAGTGAGAGACAGAGAGAGAGAGAGAGGGAGACGGGGGAGAGAGCAAGAGAGAGAGACATAATAAGAATTTGAAGATTCTGTCAATCAAGTCCTTAAAGCAACAAGGGGGGGAAAGGTAAGAAAAGACAGAAAGCAAGTCATTACCATTGGGAGGGAAGGCGGGGGGAAAAAAAGACATGAGAGGGCAGAGAACAACTGCAAAAGAGCGTGAACAATGCAAGACATAGCCCTGCAGGGACCACTTGAAAGGGAGGGATGTTTTGTTTCTGCACGCAACCGGTTCAGTTTTGGGTTATTCCCCCACAAGGGAGACTAATTGCTTGTTAATCTAACTTTCTGTCTCCCCCCCGTCCCTGAAAACCAACACCTTCACTGAGTGATGGGTCTTGCTGCGGAGGTTTCTTCCGAGGGGTAGAAGCACTGGGGCTTCTCCAATCCAAACATCCATGAATCAGCGGGAGGTGTTTGCTGTGAGGCGTAGTGACATTCGGGCCCGTCTCTTGCCTGCTCCTACAACGAGACCTGTAAAGTTCCCCGGCATCCTTCATACCCGTTCCTCACACTCTGACCCTGTCTTCTCCTCTCCCCTTATCCCTTCGTCCCGCTGCACACCAGATCAGCGAGCAGCTAATTAACGAGTTTAATGCGGAGGATTCATATGCATGTTCTGAAGGTCAACCAAAGGAATTCTGGTCTCCAAGACCGGGAGACGGGAAATATGTTTAGCTAGTGAGGAAGACAGACATGCTAGATGTGTGTGTGTGTGTGTGTGTGTGTGTGTGTGTGTGTGTGTGTGTGTGTGTGTGATTTGCCTCTAGCTGTCACCTCTTGTTCTCTTCTCACCTTACTTTTCCATAGTACTGACTCCAGGATCTTCAGTTTTCCAAGAACCGGTATTAAATTAACTCGGGTTCTGTACAACATATGCCAGTCAATTGGCATAACATTTGAAATTGCAGTCTCATTTAATGGTGTGTGTGTGTGTGTGTGTGTGTGTGTGTGTGTGTGTGTGTGTGTGTGTATAGACTCGTGCAGAAGTGCATGCCTGCATTCAGCTGTGCGCACACGTTTGTCCGGAGGCACTTTTGCAGCAATGCTAAGTCGGACAGCTGATTCAGCACGGCACTTTTGCCTTTTTTATGAGCATTTGAGCTTCCCAGTGTCCAAGCTCGCCACTTCCTGTCTGTTAACACAACTGGAGAGCACACTCTCACACATGCATGTGGCTCACACCCCATTAAACACACACTTAAAGACTTGCGGTCCTCTTTTTATTGGATTCAATAGATTTATGTGTGTGTCTGTTTGTGCGCATGTGTAGACCCATCACCGTGTGTTTATGATTGTTTGCTGTTGCCTATCTGCTCGGACCGATGTGATTGATTTTCTTTTTACACGGCAGAGATGATGACACGTTAGTTCTCCCCCTCTCCTTGTTGAAAATACATTTTGACCTCTGTTTTATATTCCTGTAATCCCTGAGATCTTGGGAGGTTATTGTGTTGTAAAAAGGGCTGTGCAGCTGCTGCCTGCTTCCCCACATGGCCGGCGAGATGTTTTGAAGGTCTCCTCCGTATTCCTACATGTGGAGAATTGATCAGCTCACACCTGAAATTTATACAGTTCAAGCAGAGGCCGTTTTGACTCCACATTCGCCTTTCGCTCGCAGTACAAACTAAAAGTCCCCACGGGACCGTTCTTACCCCCCTCTCGCCCCTCTTCCACAACTCTTCCCCACTCTTCCGATACTCTCTGCTACGTGTGCTTCACAGCATAGCGATGCATTTTGCCCCTGGGGATATGATAGTGCGTTGTCAGTACTGTGGTCTGCCAGCCAGCTGCTGGGGTACTCTTACAAGCTGGTTGTGGTTGTTGTGGTCTGGTGGTGTATGAATATAGCGGGGTTTTTTGTTTTTTTTTTCCTTCCGGAAACCGTCAGTGATGTTGATGTTGTGCCTGTCTGCTCTTTCGGCTATGGTCCAGACCCACTCCTCTAGATGATGTTCGTAAAGTACCCCCATTGGAAGTTATTTTATTCTGTTATATTTTATAAGCAGGCTATTTCAACAGCGCGGCGGGCCCTTTAAGGCCTTACTTTTTCAAAACGAGCCCCAGCCCCTCCCTCATTGGTTGTAATATTCCCGGTGTTACTTTTCAAACGTTTCCTGCCCTCCCATTGGTTGCTGTGCATTGTAACTAGGGGCGTGGTGCGAGGCAACATAGCGTTTATTGGCTGGCTTTTTTTCTTTGTTGTATAGCCAACTTGGCAGCTGATGAGTGTGTGACGCACAAAACAGGCATGTACTGCTATGAATTAAAGTTTTTTTGCTGCTATATTTATATGTGTGTGTGTGTGTGTGTGCATGATTTTGTGCATGTGTGCGTGCGTGCATGCATGCGTGCATGTGCATGTTTGTGTGACGGTCTCATTAAGGGTTGAATGGTGTTGTGTGACCGGAGGGCGGGTCACTCACTCGCCCCCCCCCCCATGTGTGTCAGAGCCGGGAGACGTGTCTCCGCTGGGGGCTGCAGCGTGAGCTTGTGTTTACACACGCCTCCCCACCTAGCCCGTGTCTCCTTTTCCCCCACCCGTCCTGTCTCCCCTGTCTCTGTGTCTCACTAACAGCCCACCAGAGAGGCCGGCTGAATGATAAGGACTCGTAAAACGGAAAAAAAAAGTAGGGAAAAATGTGTACCCGTTTTACAACGCAGTAAACGTTCGCCTCCTAAAGTGGTTTCTCGCCGCTTATTTTAATGAAGCATAAAAACGCTTTAATTAAACCTTAAACGCCTTTTGATATAAATGTCTGAAGGTTTTGCCCAGGAAGGTGGTGCGCTGTATTCGCCACCACTTGACCCCACAAAAACTACGGATGCAATTAGTTCCCTGGTCATCGCCGCGTTAAATACCGCTCCATTTACCAGACGCTGCTTGACTAGGTCGGCGGGCTCCAGAATTCAGCAGTATGTTCTCTGATTTGTATACGTGTAGTTAAATGATGTCTGCATTTCAATGCTGGCATGCTTCAAGGGAAACGACCTTGATTTTCAACATTATGTCCAAATACACGGATGAGCCAAAACATTATGACCGACTGACTAATATGCTGTTGGTCTTCTGTGTACTGCCAAAACAGCACCAACCTGCCGTGGTATGGACTCCACAAGACTCCTGAAGGTGTCTGTGGTATCCATCCATCCATTATCCAAACTGCTTATCCTGCTCTCAGGGTCGCGGGGATGCTGGAGCCTATCCCAGCAGTCGGGCAGCAGGCGGGGAGACACCCTGGACAGGCCGCCAGTCCATCACAGGGCCCACACACACACACATACACATTCACCCCTACAGACAATTTAGTATGGCCGATTCACCTGACCTGCATGTCTTTGGACTGTGGGAAGAAACTGGAGCACCCGGAGGAAACCCACGCAGACACGGGGAGAACATGCAAACTCCACACAGGATGACCTAGGACGACCCCCAAGGTTGGACTACCCTGAGGCTCGAACCCAGGACCTTCTTGCTGTGAGGCGACTGCACTAACCACTGCACCACCGTGCCGCCATGTCCGTGGTATCTGGCACCAAAACATTAATAGCTGATCCTTCAAGTTCTGTAAGTTGCGAGGTGGAGCCACAGTTGATCGGACTTGACGGACGCACAGATGCTCAATCAGACTGAGGTCTGGAGAATTTGGAGGCCAAGGCAACGCTTGTTTGGAGATGATCAACATTACTTGGTTCACCTATGAGTGGTCATAATCTTTTGACTCATCAGTGTATTTTGTAGGGATAACACATTATTAGCAGCCATAATACTGAGCTGTCTTGTGTGTCTTAATCATTGCTGAAACTGTGCAGAAAAGTGTCCGCCTGTGAACTGGTAGACAATCAGAGAATGTAAGAAATTACTTCATGGGTTGCAAGGAAATTAGATATTATGTTACTTAAATATTATGTTCAATAGGGCATCTGGGTGGCGTGGCAGTCTTTCCGTTGCCTACCAACATGGGGTTCGCTGGTTCAAATCCCCATGTTACCTCCGGCTTGGTCGGGTGTCCCTACAGACACTATTGGCCGTGTCTGCGGGTGGCAAGCTGGACATGGGTATGTGTCCTTGTTGCTGCAATAGCGGCATCCTCCCACGCACTACGTATCCCTGGTGAAACTCCTCACTGTCAGGTGAAAAGAAGCAGCTAGCGACTCCACATGTATTGGAGGAGGCATGTGGTAGTCTGCAGCCCTCCCCGGATTGGCAGAGGGGGTGGAGCAGTGATTAGGACGGCTTGGAAGAGTGGGGTAATTGGCCAGATACAATTGGGGAGAAAAAGGGGGAAAAATCCCCCCCCCCAAAAAAAAATATTACATTCAATATTATGCGGGAAGTAAGTTTTCACATTCACGCGTTTTTCCACCAGTGGACACTTTTCCACACAGTTTCAGCGGCGTTTCGGAGACACACAGAAGACTGCTCAGTATGATGTGTGCTAATGGAGTGTTGTCCCCATAACACACACACACACTTCTAGGTTTGATCTTCATCCAAACACCACATGAGCTCAGTCTCATCGGAGCAAACCCCAACACACCACACTGTCTAAATCGTAACGTCACACTCATAACAATGTCCTGCCTATGACAAGCCAAGGATCGCTCGAGTTTTTTACATTCATTGGAGAAGTGCCTCTCCCTTTTTCCAGCTCCAATCAAGCCGTTACAATCTTTTACTAAGGTAAATAGATGCAGATGGAGAAACTGTGAGTTGTTTGTCCCATTAAATTTATGTCCTCTGCCTTGCGTGTTGCACCACTACTAAAATATTACACATTCATCAGAGTTATTATGGCTAGTAAATCTTCCCATGCGATGCAGAAACTCCACAACTTCCCATTCTCTGCATAGGGAGGGAAATAGATTTGGCTGTTGCTTAAGCTTATACACATATCTGCCCCAATAATCTTTGTCCTCCACCACAGCATCTTTCCCATTTGCATTCTTGAACAAGGCAGAATGAATCTGCCGCTTGAGTGCGTCAAGTGCGTTATCATGACCATGCACTTGATATTAAATGGGCGAGAGAGGGGCGAGAGCAGCAGACGGGAGGTTGGATCTGTTTGAGAGAAACACAGGGACCCTGAAGCTGAGAGATCGAGACAGGCACAGAGTCAGACACCCATAGGATCAGGCAATCATCCATTTCATTTTAAATTGGACTCCTCAATCTCTCCCCCTCTCTCTCTCTCTCTCTCTCTCTCTCTCTCTCTCTCTCTCGCTATCTATCTCTCTCTCTCTCTCTTTGTCTCTCTCTCTCTCTCTCTCTCTCTCTCTCTCTCTCTCTCTCTCTCTCTCTCCGCAGCTTATACGGTAAACCCAGATGGCTTTCTCCTGCTTTGATCTAAGTTATTTCCCCCCCCCTCTGTACGGATGCTCATGGCTTAGACTACCCTTCTAGCTGCTCATGGTCTTTTCCCCCTCATCCTAATCTCACCAAGTTTTATTCTTTGCCATTTTCTTATTTTCTCACAGCCTGTCCGCCGGGGACCTTCAAGTCAACTCAGGGTCCAGGGCTGTGTCTACAGTGCCCGCCAAACAGCCGCTCGGCAGCTGAAGCCGCCACCGTCTGCGTGTGCCGCAACGGCTACTACCGGGGTGACGCTGACCTGCCGGATGCTCCCTGCACCAGTAAGTGCCCGTGATGTACACACCCTTTCCAGCCCATGCAGACTCGATTTCTTCTAGAGGGACTGAGTTGTGCGTGCATTCTCGAGTATGATGATGGCCGTGTATAGATTGCTTATGGCATTTAATTCAAGACTTAATTGCACATATGTACTTCTTGTTGGAACTGAACAGACAAAATTGCACGCATGCCACATCTCTTCTCCACATCTGCCTCCTTTCCCTCCCTTTCCGCCTGTCGTTCTCACGGCGACGTAAGACTTTGGCTCCAAATAGCTATCTAAAGAGCCCTAGATGTCCTCTCAGGCAGACCGTAATAATCACATTGTGGGGTTTTTTTTTGTCACTGACCTTCCCCATCATTGTGTCAGTGAGCTTCCTCTCTCTGCCCCTCAGTTCAGATGCTTTCTCCCGCTCAGTTTCTCTACCTTTTTCTTTCTGTCTCACTGTCGATCTCCTATCATCCCCTGAAATCCTAATTACTCAGGCAGATGCTGCAAATCTCCGACACTGTCCTGCCGTTATCCGCTGGAGATCCAATAAGGCCCCTCACAGTCTTATAGTTATCTTAATATTATGGAAAAGCAATATGCTAAGCCTTTTTTGCTGTCCCTGCTGACACACAGTTACATCGGAGGAGAACACTGTAGCTCCCAAAAAGACTGTTTACCGCTTTTCCTCTTTTACCACTTGGGAGAGACTTAATGGTTCCCTCTCTCCACAAACAGCAGCTCTGAAGACGTTATCATTGTGTTTATTTATTAATTCGGTCTTGATTTATTCATACAGACCTGTCTCATTGGCTTTGGGATGGGCAGAGGACCACACTCCATTTTCTACCATCTTATTCACTTGTGTACTATACCTCTTAGTATATATCTCTAAACAAGGTATAGCAACATCCTGCCATGTTGAAATCGCCCCTGTTGCCACATTACTATTCTAAGACCATGAACAAAATGCCTTAAAGCTTTGGAGGTATGCCAACTTGACAAGCCTGTCTGTCTGGCTGTTCGAACGCCCCCTAAAGTACAGCCATCCCAACCTATAGGCTCAAACATGTTCTCAGCAGATGACCCCCCTCGGTTACCTTGAATCTTCTCTACCTTCATGTGGTACACCATGTAGCTTTCTTGTGAGCTTGTGAGCTCTTCATCAAGTTAAGTTTTGTTCTTAGCTCGAGGGCCTTGACTCAGCCCCAAGAAGTTTGTAGAACTGCTCCCCAGCTGAGCGTCTTACTAAGATCCCCACTGGTCTGTGTTGAGTTTTCCAAATGAATCATTGGCCCAGCGTACCGTTTTCTGTCTCCATTCATCCTCCCTCCTTTCTAGTTTCATTTTCCTTTTCCAGGGTGTTGTTTTTCTCCTCTGTATTCTATGTTCCTTCTCTTTTTTTTTCTCCCCATTATCCTCCCGTGCCTTACAATGTTGCTCCTCTCTTCTCCATCTTACTATTAGGTGTTCTACTTTACTCTATCAAAGTGTTCCTGTTCTTTCGTCGTAGAACTTCCACAACAATTTTATTATTATGTCATGTTAATATGCCAAAAAATCCTGAGTGTCTGGTAGCATAATATTCATCTGATAGCACTGTAAATAATTAGAAAGGTACCCCATTGTTATTATCAAAATTACCTGGTGCATTAGACAGTAGGAGGGGTAAAAGTGAGACATTATATCCCCATTCTCAGCAATGTGACGCAATTCCCCGCTCATCAAACCGCAAACGTCAGCGTTGCTGAGAGTCTTGTTTCCCACCATCCCGCTTTGAGCAACATCACTTTTTTTAACGTCTTCCGCTGGCTTGAATTCCGCTACAGTTCGTGTTAATCCGATTCTTTTGCAACAGCGCAGTCAAAGCCCTCTCTGAAGCTTGAACCATACAGTAGCAGCTGAGGTTGGTGCTCAGGGTGCCCTAGATCTCAGCAGGGGGGCCAGTGAGATCATCCTAGCCAGAATCTCTTTAATACTGCTGGTCCTGATAAGAGCACGGCAAGAGTCGCTCAAATCAGGCCAAATGGTAGCAGCAGAAGCTTTAGTTTTAGCTCTGCTCTCTGGTGTCCATGGCACTGGCTCCTATGTGCTCCAGATCAGTCTGATTAGCCCGCTGATGGATAGGCGACTGCCTGGCTCTGTCAGCAGGGGGCTTCTACTACTACTACCTCCCCCCCTTCTCATCCCTCAGGAACACATCAAGCCTGGGATCCACTTCAAAGTACCCCTACACCTCCTACTCCCTTAGTCTATCCCCTCATTCTTTATTGTCTCCTGATTTCAGCCTACCCCTGAGGAGAGTCACGGCAAGTGCTCCCAGCATCAAGCCCACTCCTCTGGGCTTGGCTAACGGGTATAGGGGCGTTTGACACATTGGTTTGCATTGCTGTGCAGCCACCCCGCACCCTTTTTCTTCCCCCAGGGCCCTAGCAGCAGCATCTCTCTCTCCCCTAAGGCTTCCTCAGACTGATGTACCTCTCCTTCCCCCTTGGGGTTGGCCAGCTCCTACCTGCTGGGGCCAGCAGGCCCCCTTTCGCTGTGTGAGACAGAGGAGGAGAATGACAGGCTGAGTAGTAATTGGGGGGAGTCGGGCAGGGGAGCCGGTGCTGATTAGTCTGTAGGGGAGAGGCAGTGCAGTCAGGAAGAATAGAAAGTGGGGAAAAAAAGGAGGGTTGTGAGAAGAGAGGGGGGTATAGTAGATAAAATCTATCCCCCTGCTACAGCTGTACTGAGATTTCAACCGGTGCATATTTAACTGTGAGCAGAGCTGTTTGGGAGTTGGGCTAGAAGTACTGACAAAATACTTCAGACACTATAGCTCTCTACACATATAAGAGAGGATAAGAGAAAAACGCAAGTGAATTACAGTACAATGTATGTAACACGGTTACAGTGTCATAGATGTGAAGCAGGATTGTTGAGTGAGTGAGTGAGTGAGTGAGTGAGTGAGTGAGTGAGTGAGTGAGTGAGTGAGTGTGAGTGAGTGAGTGAGTGAGTGAGTGAGTGAGTGAGTGAGTGAGTGAGTGAGTGAGTGAGTGAGTGAGTGAGTGAGTGAGTGAGTGAGTGAGCGAGCGAGCGAGGCGAGGAAACCAAATTCATGGGGTGCTTTGCATCTAAAAAGCACTTGCGTGTTTAAATTTCAGCATTACATTGCATTTCAGCAGAGCAATCGCTGTCTGCCATTGGCAGACTTGGTGGGTAAAATGTTAAGAATGTAGTGGACTCAGCACAAAACATGGACACAGAACAGGATGTTTCTGATGAGTGCACTAAATTCCTGGTCTTCACCGCACCGACTCAGGGTCTGGCCACTCTCAGCTGTGGCCAGTTTGAGATCATCCTTGATCCCTGTAACCGACTGTAAGGACCCCCAGACACAAAGGCGAGCCTTCAAACTTCCTGTCATAAGGGAGAGGGTTATCTGTTTTGCCATTCCCCTCATCTCCCGAGTTTGTTTT
>NC_079224.1:40393352-40437695 GCF_029633865.1 Lampris incognitus | reverse complement strand
CAGTCTGTTTAAAGGGAAACAATCCAAACTTTCCACATTATTTCTTTATTATCTGCATTGTATGAGCAAACATGAATATCAAAGTTACATAAAGGTGTATATAAGAAAATAAGAATAACAACGCTACAAATGCTGTATAACGCTGTATAACGTTCTAATACAATGTAGCCTATCGATAAAACCCGGAGTAGATTTTTACATTCATGCACTGGCAGACACAAATTCAGCTGTGGTCCATAGACTAACAAAAGATTTCGCAGTATGGGGCACCTGGGTAGCGTAGCAGTCCATTCCATTTCCTGCCAACAGGGGGCTCAGCGGTTCGAATCCCCATGTTACTTCCAGCTTGGTTGGGCGTCCCTGCAGACACAATTGGCCGTTTATGCGGGTGGGGAAGCCGGCTGTGGGTATGTGCCCTGGTCGCTGAATTAACGCCTCCTCTGGTCAGTCAGGGCACCTGTTTGGGGGGAGGGGGAACTGGGGGGAATAGTGTGATCGTCCCCCTGGTGGAACTCCTCATTATCAGGTGTGAAAAGAAGCGGCTGGTGACTTCACATGTATCGGAGGAGGCATGTGGTAGTCTGCAGCCCTCCCAAGATTGCAGATGGGGTGGAGCAGCGACCGGAACAGCTCAGAAAAATGGGGGTAATTGGCCAACTGCAACTGGGGAGAAAAAGGAGGGGGGGGGTCCAAAAACGAAAAAAAGATTTCACAGTAGAATGACAGCTATGGGAGTGTTAGCCTATAAGGCCTCGTTCAGACTGCCAGCCCAAATCCATTCTTTGGTATATCCAGATTGTATCCAGATTGATTTTTAGAAAGTCTGGCAGCAAAAATAAACCACATGAAATGCAATTTTCACAAATTGAATCTAAACCACATTTGGAGGTGGTTTTAAATACGATTCTAATCGGATTCCAATTCGGACTCTCTAGCCACCCGAATCGGGTTTCAAACTGTCTTTAGCATCACTCGCAATGCAACACACAATGATGCCGTCAAATCCAGAGTGTCCGCCATGGCTTTGGCACGAACATCACAATGTATACCAGCCTCCTCCATCACTGAGTTTGTCTGGTGCGGTGGAGGAGTTCTGCACCGCGACTTGACAGTGCTATTGTTTGGAGGGCGAGATGACGGACATCTACTTCTCATGTTTCCACATTGGTTCCAGCGTACGTAGTTACTCAGACCTACGTCGTTACCACAGCAACCCATGAAGATAGGCTGGTAATGTCTGGATGCACAAATCCGATCTGATCACTTGCAAATAACAATGCGGGGAGTCTGTCTCAAAGATCTGATAAGAGGAACAAATCCGGATGTGCCTGCGGTCTGAACAAGGCCTAACACATTAATGGAGATAATACTGAAAATCATGATTGTTTCTCTTTTTGCTGTTATGTTTAATATAACACATAATAGCAGAGCTCATCTTGGAGGATTGTAAGACCTAGCTAGGGAGGGAGGTGGGGGAGGTGGGACTTGGAAAAATCTGACACACAGTCAATTTTCGTTTCTTCTGGCAGGGTCCTCTGGTTTCAGTTGTCCTTAGTAGATTCAATTGATTGTATATTTGTGATGTCACAAAAGTAGCTCTCACTTCATAAAGCAGAATTCATTATTGCTAGAGACCAATAAAAAAAAAGAAACATAGCCCCTGCATTTTAGACTCTTGGTCAGTGGCGTAGCTGGATGCAGGTCTGCTGAGATGTCGCAGTGCTCCTCTGTGAATAATGACTTTAAGGCTTGGAGAGTAGGGGCAGCTGGAATAGTTAAACCAATACAGTGAAACTAATACAGTGAAATATAAATCTGGCTCTTTCACTGGGTCTTCTTTTCTGGAAATCGAAGTGGTGGCTCGTGGATAATTGAGTGCGCTGGGGGGGGGAGTTTTCCTTTTGAAAACTTGGCGGAAAAGTTCAAACCCAGACCCAAGACATGCCGTGTTAGGATTTGTGGCAAGATGAGCACAGAACGCTGCTGGTGCCCCATTTATCTTTGTACTTCACCGTTTTTATTTACACATCAAAACTGATGATAGAAATAGGCCCAGTTGGCATTTCTCTTTGGCTCACAAGTGGGCATTTCTAAAAGGATTTTTTTTTTTGTAACACTGGCAAAGAATACTGTATAGACCCTTCAACACACTAAAAATTCTTTCTAAAACTTTTTTTTTCAAGATCTGGACGTTGCATTTGCTCACTACATAGCCTTTCACATCTGTTCGTTGTTGTTCTTTAAATATGTAAAATCTCCCTCTCGCCCTTTTTCGGGTGGCGTGTGCCTTGCTCAAGCTCGGGTCCTCTACCAGAGGCCTGGGAGTTTGAGGGTTCTGTGCAGTATCTTAGCTGTTCCTAGGACCCCACTCTTCTGGACAGAGACCTCAGATGTTGTTCCTGGAACCTGCTGGAGCCCCTCTCCCAGTTTGGGGGTCACAGCCCCTAGTGCTCCTATTACCACTGGGACTACTGTGGATTTCACCTTCCACATCTGATCTAGTTCTTCCCTCAGCCCTTGGTGTTTCTCTAGCTTCTCATGCTCTGTCTTCCTGATGTTGCCGTCGCTCAGGATCGCTACATTGATCACTACTGCTGTCTTCTGTTCCTTGTCGACCACCACGATGTCTGGTTGGTTAGCCAGCACCTGCTTGGCAGTCTGGAACTTGAAGTCCCACAGGATCTTAGCTCTGCCATTCTCAGCCACCTTTGGCGGTGTCTCCCATTTGGACTTGGGGACTTCCAGTCTGTATTCAGTACAGATGTTCCTGTACACTGTCCCAGCCACTTGGTTGGGCCTTTCAGTGTACGCTTTCCCAGTTAGCATTTTACACCCTGCTACTAAGTGCTGGACTATCTGTTGTTGCTACTACGTCGATATAACCAGGTATGGGCAGCCTGTCCAGGGTGTCTCTGGACAGGCTGTTTATATCAGCATTACACCTTTTATATATATATATATATATATATATATATATATAGGCCCTGTGATGGACTGGCGGCCTGTCCAGGGTGTCTCCCCACCTGTCGCCCAATGACTGCTGGGATAGGCTCCAGCATCCCCGTGAGCCTGAGAGCAGGATAAGCGGCTTGGATAATGGATGGATATATATATATATATATGTAAAACCCTATGTTTTAAGTGAGATGTTTTATTTTGTTTAAAGCTGCAATAGTTTGGAAATTAAAATTAGCAGTTTCAAAGCAAACATCAGTGTCTCTATACCAGTCATTTCGCAGGAGCTTTTATTTGGGTTGCCAAATAAAGTTGCAGAATTTATTCCATAGACTTTTAAGATCTATTTCGGCAGTACACCTTTGAGCTACATGAGGGAGCTCGTTGGTATTTCTACCACACTCACGCTTTCCGCCGTAAGCGCGTTTCGCTCTCCTGTTGTCCACCGCACTGGAATGCAATTCTAAAAAAACAAGCAAGCGCACCTATCACATTAACAAGGTAAAATTAATATGCACAATTGGATATCTGGAATAGGTCTAAAAAGCTATATAATTCATTAAGGGTGGCACAATAGTATCTTTGTACTTGCTATGTTAAATAAGGCAATGTGGCTAAATGTTGTCTGACAGTCTGATATTATTAGCCATAATTAGCAAGTATAGAAATATATATATATATTTTATTATTTTTTTTAATGAGGATTTGTTTTAAGCACAATGCAGCACAGCAAGTCTCTGCTTCTCCGTTCAAGGAAGGCGACTCCCCAGTTGAAACATGTCTTCAAACCGTCAGACGTAGCTGTGCGTTGACACACTCCTGCTCTCAGCATTGTCATGAAAACATCAGCAAATGCATCCTATCCATTCATTCCCTCACTGACACAGGTTTGAAACACTTGGAGCGTGTGTTACTGCTACACGGACTTGGTTTTTGGGGTTATTGCACAACATACACAAATACAGCTAAAGGTGTCTGCTTGTTATAAGTAAATGCTTTATTTGTGTATTCTCTGACTTTCTTGTGAGTGAATGTGAGCCCAGCCAGTGGAAATGACAGGTTGGGGATCCTGTCTCTATGCTGCATGCTTTGGCTACAGTGTTTTTCATGCTGTTGTGGATCTCTGATTTGTACACAGCAGCACCTATCAAGGGGAAAGTATTGACCAAGTGGAAAATATAAGGTCCCTTTCAATTTCTGTTTCCCTTTATGGACCGCGGCTTGCCCTTGCAGGACCTAATAACAGACATGAAATGAAGTGGCATGGTAAAGACAAGTTGTCGGTTGAGTTGCTACTGTCAAGCACACCATATAGTGAGAGTTATGTGTTTGTAAGTTTGGGTCCTTGACACCATCTCTTGCCGCGAATTTCTGACTTTCATGGTGACTTTGTCATAAACTATGATTGGTTGAATATGCTATCTATCCATCTATCAATTGCTCTATCGATCTGTCTCTCTAGCTATCTATCCACTATCAAAAAATACTTTTGTCTTTAAATAAGTCCAGTAAAATGGAAATTTTTTTTCTTATAGGTAAATATCCATCCATCCAAACCACTTATCCTGCTCTCAGGGACACTGGAGCCTATCCCAGCAGTCATTGGGCGGCAGGCAGGGAGACACCCTGGACAGGCCGCCGGGCATAATACAATTAATATGAAGGAATATATATATATATATAATTTTGAGATACTCAGTTGATCCCTGTGGGGAAATTACACTCTGCATTTAACCCACCCTAGCTGTGTAGCTAGGAGCAGTTGGCAGCCGCCGTGCAGCACCCGGGGACCAACTCCAGTTTGTCTTGCCATGCCTTGGTCAGGGGCACAGACAGTATTAACTCAAACATGCATATCTTTATAATGGTGGGGGAAACCGGAGCACCCGGGGAAAACCCACTGCAGACACGGGGAGAACATGCAAACTCCACATAGAGGACGACGTGGGATGACCCCCAAGGTTGGACAACCCCAGGGTTCAAACCCCAGACCTTCTGGCTGTGAGGTGACAGGCGACAGTGCTAACCACTGCGTCACTGTGCTGCCCAATCTATATATATATATATGTATGTGTGTGTGTGTGTGTGTTGTGCGTGTGCGTGTGTGTGTATGTGTATATATATATATATATACACACACACACACACACACACACACACACACACGTACTAATATTCTGTATTTGATTACAGCCCTCCAAGGAATGTAGATGGAGCTCGATTTTGTCTAACAATGAGTCAAGAGAGGAATGGCAGGAAGAGAGAGAATGAAGGTTTTGGGGGGGGGGGCTGAGATGGTGAAGAAAAGGAAAATGAGGGAGTAAATGGGTCTGATTATCAGGGTGGCCTAACAACAGTGACTGTCTGCATTTGACAGGCTAATAGCACACTTGACAGATAGATGCCGGGAAGGCGATGGCTAGGCCAATTGTTGGAGGCTGTTGAAGTAATGAGGTGTCTGCCAGTAATCTGCCCAGCCTATGCCCAGCCCTTTGTGGCCCTTCCTATCCAGGTAATTGCACTGTTCCTGGTTTTGACTGTGGGGTTTCAAATGCACAGCCAAGTCTACCTACGTGGATGCAGAAGAATCGGGAAAGGATTAATGGTAATGATGCAGCAGAAAACTTTATGGTGGGAACCATAAAAACAGAGAAACTCTTAACAAGATATATCAACTACATATAAAGCTGTTTAAAAAAAAAACAATGCTGCAATGCAGTGAACTTTTTGGGTATTTATTTGTTTAACTTGGGTGGCACATCTATCTCAATGGTGGATTGCCTGGGTCAAGCTCACGTGTCGATGTTGACTGTAATCGGACCGTCTGGACTTTGCGTCGTTAGAAGGGTCGTCGTATGAGTTGGTTATGAGAGAACAGAGGAAGGTGTGACAAGAGATAAGAAGACAATGGAAGAGAGGGAGAGGAGGCGAGGAGGGAGCTGGGGTGATTCAGTGAAAATTGCCGAAGAGGCCATTAAACTGCCCTAGATCCCAGTGTGTGTCTGTGAGAAAGGACTGATCGATACTGTGATTTAGGGGTTCATTCACAGCCCTCCTTCTCTAGGACAGACACATACACACACAGGTTATATACAACTACCACACAAGCTATCCTTCAAGTCTGGCCTGAGTTCAGTCATATCCATGTTTATCTATGTGTGCAGTTGAAAAAGGGGTCACTTTATGCCTCTTTCTGTAACATTAGGGTATAATTCAGCAGCTGGAAGACACCCCCCTAACCCCTGAGCGCTCTGCAAAAACATGCTAGCTGTTCAAGAAAATTACTGAATGTAAAGTGGTCTGGCTCAGGGTGAGGTAGAAGTACTTGATGTGAAAATCATGGAGTGACAGCAACACTCTTACATTATACATATTGGACACTTAACCTCCATCCACCGTGGCATGAGACTTCTCAAAGATTGCTTTAAATGACTCTTCAATATTTTCTCCCCTCGTGCTTCCTCCTCTTGCTTAAGTTGCAGTATAGAGGTGGTTTGGTGAACACTGTAAAGGAAGAAGTCCATAAATCTCAGGACTATTGCTATCTTTTTTAAATTGATGCCACAGCCTGAGCAGCTCTCTGATATCCCTGGCGCAGCCTCCTCGACCTAGATTGTGTGCCAGCCATCCCTCAGACCACGGAGTGCCAAATATATCTACGAACAATCCTCCTCCACTTAGCTGCACTGTTTTGAAAGCTATTCCTACAGAAATGCAAACATCTCTATTCTCAGGCTTCTATGGGCAAGTCAGACTGGCTGGGCTGCATTCACCCCCCATAAGAGCTCTGAAAACAGGGGACGTTTGCCATGATGTCCAAGGAGGGTATTTGCTGCACTCATCATTACGCTTTTTGAGTTTATAGGCTTGGGAGTCTTTCCATGGCCTGTTCGAGGGGTTGGTGGTCTTTTTATCCCTCAGACTTCCCTGTCAGTACTCACTCTCAAGTACCACAGGCAGGGCTTCTTCAAGGTTCATCATCTTTGACGCTTCTGCAGACTCTCCGGGTGCTATTTTTATTTCATTTGATGCCTGCTCTCATAAATGTTGGATCCTGTCCCTGGACCCAGAAAATGAGGTGATTGCTGCAGGCAAAAAGTTTAAGTGTAGGCTTGAATGCTACTGAGCTCCTTGCCAATTCTGATGTCTTCATATGGTACATTAAGTAAGGGCAGGAAGCTGCTGCGCGTTTGAGAAAGAGGCCTATGTGTGAATGTTCACGTGTGTTCGGCGTTTTCCTTTTTTTTCTCCATGGAGCGATTCCTTCACGCTGCAAAATGTGATTTTAAAAAGGGAAGCATGGCTCTAGGCATGGTTCCGTGACAGAGAAGAATGGTGCCGAACTGATCCTTCCTTATGATTTTTGAGAGAGGCACATTACCATGTAGTCACAGCTGGCTTGGCTTTCTGAACTGCCGCTAATGGTGGGTTAGCAGTTAACCGCCATGTCTTTGCACAAGAAAAGCGTCTGACTGTGGCGAACACCTGAACTGAATTGCACTGTCATGGGCCGTTATGGAGATGACGGATGTTCTTACATTGAGTTGAGCTGAATGCACCAGTTTTATTGACTCCAACACAACTTAAATCGCAACCTTTCGCAGGCCACCGCTATTCAACTCCGCTGGTTGGAATCCCCGTGTTGCCTCCGGCTTGGTCGGGCGTCCCTACAGACACAATTGGCCGTGTCTGTGGGTGGGAAGCCGGCGCCTCCTCTGGTCAGTCAGGGTGCCTGTTCAGGAGGGAGGGGAGGAACTGGGGGGAATATCGTGATCCTCCCACGTGCTACGTCCTCCTGGCAAAACGCCTCACTGTCAGGTGAAAAGAAGCGGCTGGCGACTCCACATGTATCAGAGGAGACATGTGGTAGTCTTCAGCCCTCCCCAGATCGGCAGAGGATTTGGAGCAGCGACTGGGACAGACAGCTCAGAAAAGTGGGGTAGTTGGCCGGACACAATTGGGGAGAAAAGTAGGGGGGGTGGCGAGGTACAAGTCTCTCAGTCCTTTCTCTGTGTGCCTATATGTCTTCGGTCTCCCTCCCTTGGTTATGTCAAGGTGTTTTTATTGTGTTCGCTAGTCCGCTTGCCATGTCTTCAAAATAACTACAGCTTCTACGATCTTGACAAGTCTTTGGCAACATTTGACACAAATCCGACAGAAATACAGTCTATTTGGGAGAGTTACTCCAATGTCTTGGAACCATTAGTGCAGCGGTTTTGTTTTTTTGCTGAATAAAATTCTTGGAATTGTTTATTTGTTATCACAAATAACCAACAAAGTGTCTTGTTATGAGTGACAGGTTTAATGAACGTCGACTCACAAACTTGGTAAACTTAGCTATGCTAATGCAGCTTATGCAAAGTACAATTGTAAATACACATTCGACTGTGGTATACTGGTTACAAAGTATTGCTGTTATTGTTGTGCTTGTAGCAAAGGTATATGATATAGTATGTAGTTGTGAGGTGGATGGTAGGTGAATATACAGTGTGTACTTCTGGTACATAAGATAATATAGTGTAATACAGTGGGAGTATATAGCATTGTATATGGGATGTGGAGTTGTACTATGGTATATGGTATAGTGTATGGGCAATATAGTATATAAGCAATGTGGTATAGTATTTTGGCATAGGTTGTTGATTACTCAACCATAAAACTGTATAGTAGCGACATTCCTGTTGTGTATACACGCTTGCCTCCAATGTCCTGTTGTTGTTCAATTTATTTCTTCTGGGTTTTATTTTTGCTATTTTTTTTCTTTTTTGTTTGTTTGTTTGTTTTCTCTCTCTCTTTTTTTTTTGTTAGTCTGCAAGTGCGAGAAGCTAGTGTGTACCGGAGTCAAATCCCTCGTGTGCACGTAGGCACACCGAGCCAATAAAGCTGATTCTGATTCTGGGTAAAAAAGACTTCAGAACTGGCAGGTAGATGCGTCAGTCAATTGTGAAAGACACAGGAAACGACTGATGAGAAGGCAATTAAAGACTGAATAATGGCGTGGTAACAAAATGGCTGTTCAGTTTAAATATCATGCAAGACATATATAACGAGTTAATCACTAATAATAACTCGGCCGTGTCTGATAACCCACCCCCCTGCAGGTGTCCTGATGCAACAGAGCCGCTCCGGGCTCCCCACCTCCAGCCGACACCCCACGGATACACAACATAGGGACTTGTAATCGGATGCTCTGTGGTTCAATGATAGACTCCTGCCTTTAAAGCAATGTATGCAGAGGAAGAGCACACTTTGTATGTGTGAGTGCTCGTAAGTTGTGTGTGTTCATGCATGCATGCATGTGCGTGTGTGCAGATGAACAACTCTGTGTGCCTGTGTTGTACAGGTGTATGTGAATGTATAATTGCATTAACTGCGATAGAGTGGAGACTGATATGGAAGGTGCTCCATAGGGGGCTGGACTGGAGGGAACTTACCCGAGGTATCTCAGACTGTGGGAGCGGCAGTACAGTGAAGAGAGGACAGACTAAGAGACTTCAAACCTTTTTTGCTTTAATTGAGTTACGACTTAGCACACTGTATAAAGCTGATATTTCTGACCTGACCATAGTTTAAACTCTACTGTTGTATGATATGGAATGGACATTTTAATATGGGGGTATTACAGTAGCTCTTTGCAAGGCAGAGGTTCATATCTGTGCCAGACAGGTAAAGTGATGCTCCGAAGCTTTTGTATTCCACAGTAGATTAATTTTAAACAGGTAAAGAAGGGTGCTCTCGCTCTCTCTCTCTCTCTCTCTCTCTCTCTCTCTCTCTCTCTCTCTCTCTCTCGCTCTCGCTCTCGCTCTCGCTCTCTCTCTGCCATCCCCTTGCTCGCTCTCTTTTGGTCGCTCTCTCTCTGTTCTTGCTCTGTCTTTATCTCTCTCTGTCTGTCTGTCTCTCTCCCTCTCTCTCCCCCTTTCTTTCTTTCTCTCACCCAGTCACAGGGAGGCTTTGACTTTGATTAATGGTGAGCCAAGCTCTGCATTAAAAGGCAGGGGCAGCAAGTTGGGCCAGATAAAATTGGAGCAGAGGAGCAAGGGAGGGAGGAGAGAGGAGTGCAGGGCAAAGCCACCAATCACTGTCGGCGTCGGCGTCCCTGGGTGACAGTGGGGAACACAGTTCGAGGGGACAGCGGTGCATCAGTGGGCTGAACCTCACCCTCATACCGGCACGACACATTGTCCCTGACAGGCGCTCCACTGACACACACACATACACACACAGACTTTCACACATAATACACACTCTCTTCCTCAGCCACTGTTTGCGTACCCCTCTCATTCTCAGAACCACAGTCACTATGTTTCCACTGGGAAAAGCAGGATTTTTTTTGTATCAGTGGGTTTTTGGAAGTGCAGGGAAAGTATTTTATCGTTTGTGATTTTAGGGATAGATTATAATCAGATATTCAGAAGTTGTTCCACAGTGGAAACTCGCTCAAAAGCATATATTTAGATTTTCAAAAAGTTGCAACTCAAAACCACGCATAATATGTCCTTGGCGAATTTGGATGAAAGTGGGTCGGTCTTGTGTGTCTGCGCTCTTTCTGTGTGTCAGTCCGTGTGCCTGTATGAATGAACTGAGCCGGGGCCAGGAGTCGAGGGCCAGAATGGAGATGGCACACTCCTCGTTCTCAGCCCCTCTCGAAGGCGAGACTTTCTGCATGGAGCGCTCCCTTGGGTCTGTCAGGAACAGCGTGCGCCTGTGGCTGGTAATTGATAATGCAGCCCAGGCAGCCCTGTCCTGGTCAGTGGAGCGTGAACCAGCCTGAGAGGCAGCGCTGCATTAAGGTGAAGCTCGGCCCTCCTTGCTCTCTTTCTGGGCAAGAGGAGAGCAAGAGCAACGGGGCGGGAGGTGAAAGACAAGTAAGGCAGACTGAGGAGAATCTAGAATTCATTCTGAAAGGCTAAACAGAGCCCATCTATTTCTCCCTTTTATACTTTTATGTTCGGAAGTCTTTGGATGCCTATGGTTGATCCTATCTATATTTATCATTTATTTGCATCCTAGCAACTTGCAAGCAAAACACAGAATATTGCCATCAATTTATTGGGTGTAGTCACACATGCTGTTGAGGGGACAAACATTTAAATTGAAATTAACATTTTGGGAACTCCTTTAAAGAAAACAATCATGATTTTCAACATTATCCCTCTATCTATGTACGTTGTAAGGATAGCCCTGTGATGGACTGGTGGCCTGTCCAGGGTGTCTCCCTGCCTGCTGCCCAATGACTGTTAGGATAGGCTCCAGCATCCTGCGACCTGAATTCGGATAAGCAGCTTGGATAATAGAATGGATTGGGATAGCTCTCCATTACCAGCCGTAACGCTGAGCAGACTTCTGTGTGTCTTTAAAATGCCGGTGAAGTTGTGCAGAAAAGTTTCTGCCAGTGATATCACTGGCACACAATCCAACAATGGGAAAACATACTTCATGGTTTGTCAATAGGCTACATTGCTTAAGAAAATGCAAATAAGTCTACATTAGACTGCTGTATGTAGCATTGTTATTCATATATTCTTAACACCTTGTCCTAACTGCACGAGTGCTTCAAAATATTAAATCGAGGCAAGTCACAACGCACCTAGACTATCTGTACTAGAACCACCAAGCCAACACATAAAGCCAAACTGTAAACAAACCGCAGACCAATCAGGTTGCCAAACCTGATCTGCTTGAGATCACTGATTACTTCTTCCATTTCAATATGGCTGTAGGAGCCATTATATCCCTAACTTATTATTTGAATTTAGTATCATGAATTTATGAAGATTCCCCTAATTT
Organism: Lampris incognitus; assembly: GCF_029633865.1. Taxonomy (NCBI): domain Eukaryota; kingdom Metazoa; phylum Chordata; class Actinopteri; order Lampriformes; family Lampridae; genus Lampris; species Lampris incognitus. Next base: position 40,425,953 of record NC_079224.1, on the reverse strand, counting down.
TGGTTTATTGATTGATTGATTGGTCATCTCCGGCAGTCACTCGGGTGGAGTATGACCATCTTCCCTCTGGGTCTCTCTGGGTCCTCAGGTGGGCGTAGAGGCCGATCCTGGAGTCGCATAATGGGAGGATGCCGGCACGTGACAGCTTTTTACGTGGTGAGGCTGATGCGCCTGCAGCCACCACACGGTCCTTGGCAGGGGGTGGCCAGAGTCCAATGGCATGGAGAACCAAGACAATTGGGGACCACCCTCTATTGCAGCATTCATCTGCTTTCACTGCCGTTGTGACCTGGAGACATCTTCCCCCAGTTCCGCCGTTGAGGTCTTTGTTGTATTGTGCTTCATCTGGGACCTCCCCTTGACCTATCCACCTTGGGTGACCCTACCAGGAGCCAAGCTCCGGACGGCATAGCTGTTGGGATCATTGGTACACGCAAAGCTTCTCTACCACGACAAGGTAGAGATCCAGGAGAAGGGTGGCGATCCAGGAGAAGATTGATTGGTTCCTAAGCCGCACCCAGAAGGGAACAGAAATAGTCTACTAGGGGAAGTAGTTTGAGGATGTGTGGTAGAATGAAGACTGGGCAGTTTAGTATGAGAAACAAGACAGTTTTTTATCCATCACATCTCATATCACCTTTTCTCATCTTTTGAACATCTTATACCACATTTGATACCACACATAAAATCTGCATATAACCATGGAACAATAGAATCACCTTATCCCCCTTTCATTTCTACCCACATCTTTGCAATTGTTTGAATTTTTATGATGGTTATGGAAAGCCATATTTAGTTTACTTTATGAAACAACACTCAATGCCACAGACTTCGCTGGAGCGTCAAAAAAGGTGTTTTAAAACCAACTCAACTACTGCTGGGATAGTAGCATAATCTTTGGATGAAAATAGCCCCTATGATGACAATGCTGTGTTAAAAAATAGGGGCAGGGTGTCCATCAACGCACCTGGAGAAAATAAGCTTGCCTCACGTTTTAATGCTCGAAGCTGGTCAGGACAGTCTTTTGGCTACATGAGGAGTGACATGTTTTTGCATTTGGTGCTCACTCACTGCACATGCTGTTAGGACAAAATGTTATCCAGCTATGTGTAGTACTGATATTCGCATTTACTTACACAGTGCAGCCTATCAGCTAACCAGGAGGTAAGTTTTCACATTCATGGGTTGTTGACCTATGACGTCATCATGGGACACAATTTCAGTAGCATTTCGGAGACACACAGAAGACTGTACTGTATTGTGGCTACTGATGGAGTGTTATTACTCCAACACACACACACACACACACATATATATATATATATATAGACAGGGAGAGATGTTGAAAATCATGACCGTTTGAAGAGTAATCCTGTGGGCTCCACAACTTTCTTACTTCTTTTGAGAATTCCTCTGAAACTGGGCATTTTGGGGGTAGTTTGTAGTGCTACCACAGACAAGAAAGGGGGAGTAGTTGGTTGGGATTAGAGCGTGTCTGACCAGTGGGGGCTTCATACCTTTTTTGTGTGCACGTGTGATATGTCTGACAAAGCTACTTAGACACGTAAGCGTGGAGAAAGCATGAAAAGTTTAACCAGCAGGGGCATATGGCTGGCAGATTTATTGCAGGAGATGTGGTTGTTATAATTGATGGATCCCTCTCACCCTTTTTCGGGTGGTGTGTGTCTTCCTCAAGCTCTGGTCCTCTACCAGAGGCCTGGGAGTTTGAGGGTCCTGTGCAGTATCTTAGCTGTTCCTAGGACTGCACGCTTCTGGACAGAGACCTCAGATGTTGTTCCTGGAATCTGCTGGAGCCCCTCTCCCAGTCTGGGGGTCACAGCCCCTAGTGCTCCTTTTACCACCGGGACTACTGTGGATTTCACCTTCCACATCTGATCTGGTTCTTCCCTCAGCCCTTGGTATTTCTTTAGCTTCTCGTGCTCTGTCTTCCTGATGTTGCCCGCGCTCGGGATCGCTACATCGATCACTACTGCTGTCTTCTGTCCCTTCTCGACCACCACGATGTCTGGTTGGTTAGCCAGCACCTGCTTGTCAGTCTGGAACTTGAAGTCCAACAGGATCTTAGCTCTGCCATTCTCAACCACCTTTGGCGGTGTCTCCCATTTGGACTTGGGGACTTCCAGTCTGTATTCAGTACAGATATTCCTGTACACTATTCCAGCTACTTGGTTATGCCTTTCAGTGTACACTTTCCCAGCTAGCATTTTACACTCTGCTACTATATTTTTTCTTTCTTTCAGTTTTTCCAATCAAAGTGTGGAGTTACTGTTTAAAGTATCGTATCTCAAATTGTAACTTGTTTCTGTCCAATGTTTTTAAGCATCATAGATAAAAAAAAACTAATTTGTGTAAAGATGCTTGTGAAACTCACTGCTATAGTTTTATCAAAAGCTCACAAACTAAAATTCAGAGTAGAAAAACGGTTGTGTTGTTACCTCTGGCTTGGTCTGGCGTGTCTACAGACACAATTGGGCATATCTGCGGGTGGGAAGCCGGATGTGAATATGTGTCCTGGTTGCTGCACTAGCACCTCCTCTGGTCAGCTGAGGTGCCTGTTCAGCGGGGCAGGGGGAACTGGGGGGAATAGCGTGATCCTCCCATGCGCCACGTCCCCCTGGCGAAACTCCTCACTATCAGGTGAAAAGAAGCGGCTGGCGACTCCACATATATCGGAGGAGGCATGTGGTAGTCTGCAGCCCTCCCCGGATCGGCAAAGGGGGTGGAGCAGCGACCCGATACATTTGGGAAGAAAAAGGGGGGGGGGGGAATCCCCCCCCAAAAAAAGAAAAAGAAAATGGTCATTTATGGAGCGGCATTGTTTCAGTAGGGACCACGATACGACAGTTTGGGACCAAGCCATCAAAGTGAAGGTGTACACTTGTGCGTACGTGGTTGTTATACCTGCAACCTTCAAACCGGAGATTAGTGATGAGAATTTTCTGTCTTCTCCGTCTTGTCCTTCAACTTCATTATCACATCCCCCAACACACACATATAAACATGCAGACGTACACACTTAGGGATGGTGATGTGTTCCTTCTGTCCAATCACGCACAATCACACACAAAAAGGAGCAGCCGGGGATGATGGAGGGGTGACAGTGGAGTGATGCCCGTGGACAGTGGTAGAGGACAAAAGATAGGGAACAAGCAGGAAATTGCCAAGTCTCTCGGTTAATTGACAGCCCATATGTGTGCAGTCAGGTGTACTGGGGTTGAAAGGGAGAATAGACTGCAGCTTGGCCAAAGTGATCACAAAGAGAGATCGACTTTGATTCCAAAGGGAGCCGGCTCACTGTGAACATTTAACAATACCAGTTTAACAGCATTTTAATGTCCGGGGTCTTCACCATATGTTGTATTAGCTAGAGATTGTTCTCTCGGTGGGCATAGTGTGACACTAGCAAGGCAATCAAAGCAGGGAGAATTGAGGCCTTGGGATAAAGAGGGCCTTTTAAACGCCTTTCTGTGATGCTGCTTGGCAGCCCTGACTGTATGTGGTGTTGGGCTCTGAGAGTCACTCTGCCAGCCTTCATTTAGAGTTCTTTTGAAAAAAAAAAATTTTTTTTTTTTGATCCTCCCCCTTTTTCCTCCGCAGTTGTATCCGGCCAATTACCCCACTCTGCCGAGCCGTCCCGGTCGCTGCTCCACCCCCTCTGCCGATCCGGGAGGGCTGCAGACCACCCACATGCCTCCTCCGATACATGTGGAGTCGCCAGCCGCTTCTTTTCACCTGACAGTGAAGCGTTTCGCCAGTGGGACGTAGCACGTGGGAGGATCGCGCTATTCTCACCCGGTTCTCTCCCCTCCCCCCTGAACGGGTTCCCTGACTGACCAGAGGAGGCGCTAGTGCAGCGACCAGGACACATACTCACATCCGGCTTCCCACCCGCAGATATGCCCAATTGTGTCTGTAGAGACGCCAGACCAAGCCAGAGGTAACACGGGATTTGAACTGGCGAGCCCCGTGTTGGTAGGCAACGGAATAGACCGCCACGTCAACGGATGCCCCCATGTATCCATCCGTCCATTATCTGAACCGCTTATCCTGCTCTCAGGGTCGCGGGGATGCTGGAGCCCATTCCATCATTCATTGGGTGGCAGGCGAGGAGACACCCTGGACAGGCTGCCGGGCCATCACAGGGCCCCATTTAGATTTCTAATAATTCTCTAGTGTCTTTGCTGATATTGTCCCTGTCTCTCCCTCTCTCTGTCTCTGTGCCCAGCCCCTTCCATAGTTCCCATCATGCACCAAATCAGCTCAACCATGAAGAGCTTCACATTGTCATGGCCACAACCAGAGCAGCCCAACGGGATCATTCTGGACTACGAGCTGCGCTACTATGAGAAGGTAGGCTAACATTGCTAATATATGTGTGTGTGTGTGTGTGTGTGTGTGTGTGTGTGTGTGTGTGTGTGTGTGTGTGTGTGTGTGTGTGTGTGTGTTTGTGAGTATGGTGTATGTTCATACGTATCTATCTGTTTTGCCTATCTTCATGCTTATGCATTTGTACAAGGCCCCATGATTGAATCTGCTCGTTTGAAACTAAACGTTTGTGTCTTACTTGTTGCATAAAGAGCAGAGCATGTGTACTACCACCCTGTATCTAAACCCCCCCCCCCAGACGTCTGCGAACCGAGTCCCCCCGGGTTGATAATGTTTTCTTCCAGGATGTTCGCTCTATCTCCCCTATGGTTCTTTGGTTTGTACTGCCGATGAAGTGAATGGGCCGACCTCTGCTTCAGGCCTGACATGCACGGCGCAGCAGCCTCTCCCACTGTGAAAATGCATTGCGTGGGGGTTGGGTTGGGGGGGGGGGCGCTCATCGACCCGTCTGCTTCTACACAATATGACTGTTTTAGGCCCATTCGTTACCCCCAGCATCCGTACACCGCCAGTATTGACTTATAAGGCTTCTCCCAAGGCCTTGCCCCAAGATAATGATACCAACCCCCTCCTCCCTTTTTTTTTCCAGGTCCTTGTTTGTTTTTCCAAAAAACTGGTCGATAGCCATAGCAAGTGTTGCTGTTCTACCCCCACCCCCATCCTCAATCCCTGCCCCCACCTTTGTTATCTCAAACTACAATTTCTACGAAACTCAGTGCAGCTTCACTTGTGTTCCACCCTTTAAATACAAGATTATTTATTTATTTTTCTCTTTTATTTTCCTTTTCACTCGCTCATCTCATACACGGGAGCCATCGGGACCGAGCTTTACGGGTCGATGTTCGCAGTTACAGCCTGGAAAAGTGCGTGTCACGTATTAAGAGAGAACAAAAGGCGTGTTTTTACGCGAGGTTTGCGGTTGGAGACTTCCGTAGCTGCGCCGTAGTGGGGATGTCGGCAGTAGTTTTCATCCATAGCCTCACACACGTCATGAAATTGAATCCAATTGCCCTGGTCCTGCGAAACCTTATCTGTCAGACGGCTTAGTGTCATGTAAATAACACTTACACAGCTTTCCATGAGCTCATGAATACCAATGAAAGCTAATCCTGTTGATGTTTATGTAGCATGTCCCCACTCACATAGATTGGTGCTGCATAATCACACATTAATGAATTAACGAGGATACGGTTACTAATTGCTCTTGGGCAATACAGGTGATTGAAAGGTCATATTGTCCTGTCCTCTTTCTCTCTTTTTCGATCTCATTGTCATCATACCTTACTCTTGCTGGCTTTGTTTTTCTCTTTGTAAAAAATTATTGTGAGTTTTTGTCAGAGAGAGAGAAAAGAGTGTGTGTGTGTGAGAGAGAGTGGGTGAGTGAGTGAGTGAGTGAGTGAGTGAGTGAGTGAGTGAGTGAGTGGGTGAGTGAGTGAGAGTGACAGTGTTTCTGAACGTTCCTGCCAGATCTATGTATTCCTTTTTCCTTTTTTTGTTGTTGTTTTGTTTTAGTTTTTATTTTAGTACTCTGTTGACCTGTTTTGCTTTGGCAACGTTGTAATTAATGCAGTCATGCCAATAAAGCATCATAGAATTGAATTGAGTGAGAGAGAGTGAGTGAGTGAGAGTGTGTGAGAGTGAAGTGAGTGAGAGAGTGAAGTGAGGGAGAGAGTGAAGTGAGTGAGAGGGTGAGTGAGAGAGAGAGGGTGTGAGTGAGAGAGAGAGTGTGTGAGTGAGAGAGAGAGAAGTGAGAGAGTATGAGAGAGAGTGTGAGTGAGAGAGAGAGGGTGTGAGTGAGAGAGAGAGTGTGTGAATGAGAGAGAGAGAGGGTGTGAGTGAGAGAGGGTGTGAGTGAGTGAGAGAGAGAGAGTGAAGTGAGAGAGTGAGTGAAGTGAGTGAGTGAGAGTGAGTGTGTGTGTGAGAGACAGTGAGTGCATGTGTTGCTGCATATATGTTCATGTGTTGATGTATATATGTTCTGTATTCGTGCACTCATTTGTCCTTTATCTGAAAATGCTTTGCAATACAAATGTATATTTGTCATGCTAACAAAAGCAAATTTGAATTTGAGTGAGTGAGAGAGAGAGAGAGAGTGAAGTGAATGAGTGAGAGTATGAGAGAGAGTGAGTGAGTGAGAGAGAGAGAGAATGAGAGAGTGAAGTGAGTGAGAGTGTGTGAGTGAGTGAATGAGAGAGAGTGAGAGAGAGTAAAGTGAGAGAGAGAGAGAGAGAGAGAGAGAGAGAGAGAGAGAGAGAGAGAGAGAGAGAGAGAGAGAGAGAGAGAGAGAGAGAGGGAATGAGAGAGTGAAGTGTGTGAGAATGTGTGAGAGTGAGTGAATGAGAGAGAGAGAGAGAGAGAGAGAGAGAGAGAGAGAGAGAGAGAGAGACATGACATGAAGTGCTTGTGTCCCTGTAACATGAAGTACTTGTGTCCCTGTAACATGAAGTGCTTGTGTTCCTGTAACATGAAGTACTTGTGTCCCTGTAACGTGAAGTACTTGTGTCCCTGTAACATGATGTACTTGTGTCCCTGAAACATGATGTACTTGTGTCCCTGTAACATGAAGTACTTGTGTCCCTGTAACATGATGTACTTGTGTCCCTGTGACATGAAGTACTTGTGTCCCTGTAACATGAAGTACTTGTGTCCCTGTAACGTGATGTACTTGTGTCCCTGTAACATGAAGTACTTGTGTCCCTGTAACATAATGTACTTGTGTCCCTGTGACATGAAGTACTTGTGTCCCTGTAACATGATGTACTTGTGTCCCTGTAACATGAAGTACTTGTGTCCCTGTAACATGATGTACTTGTGTCCCTGTAACATGAAGTACTTGTGTCCCTGTAACATGATGTACTTGTGTCCCTGTAACATGAAGTACTTGTGTCCCTGTGACATGAAGTACTTGTGTCCCTGTAACATGAAGTACTTGTGTCCCTGTAACGTGATGTACTTGTGTCCCTGTAACATGAAGTACTTGTGTCCCTGTAACATAATGTACTTGTGTCCCTGTGACATGAAGTACTTGTGTCCCTGTAACGTGAAGTACTTGTGTCCCTGTAACGTGATGTACTTGTGTCCCTGTGACATGAAGTACTTGTGTCCCTGTGACATGAAGTACTTGTGTCCCTGTAACACGATGTACTTGTGTCCCTGTGACATGAAGTACTTGTGTCCCTGTAACATGAAGTACTTGTGTCCCTGTAACGTGAAGTACTTGTATCCCTGTAACATGATGTACTTGTGTCCCTGTGACATGAAGTACTTGTGTCCCTGTGACATGAAGTACTTGTGTCCCTGTAACATGATGTACTTGTGTCCCTGTGACATGAAGTACTTGTGTCCCTGTGACATGAAGTACTTGTGTCCCTGTAACATGAAGTACTTGTGTCCCTGTAACGTGAAGTACTTGTGTTCCTGTAACATGAAGTACGTGTGTCCCTGTAACATGATGTACTTGTGTACCTGTAACATGATGTACTTGTGTCCCTGTGACATGATGTACTTGTGTCCCTGTGACATGAAGTACTTGTGTCCCTGTAACATGATGTACTTGTGTCCCTGTGACATGAAGTACTTGTGTCCCTGTGACATGAAGTACTTGTGTCCCTGTAACATGAAGTACTTGTGTCCCTGTAACGTGAAGTACTTGTGTTCCTGTAACATGAAGTACGTGTGTCCCTGTAACATGATGTACTTGTGTACCTGTAACATGATGTACTTGTATCCCTGTGACATGAAGTACTTGTGTCCCTGTAACATGAAGTACTTGTGTTCCTGTAACATGATGTACTTGTGTCCCTGTAACGTGAAGTACTCGTGTCCCTGTGTTTGTGTGTGGGTGTGAGCACGTGTGTTTAAGTAATCGTGTGTGTGTTTGTTATAACTCAAGTTTCGGACCAGAGACTGGAAACCGAACCATGGCAAATTTCTGGAAAGAAAAAAAAGAAGACTTATAAGCTTGCCATGTTCCCAATTTCCACAGTACATAAAATTTACAAGCCTTTACCGGAGTGACGACACGTCTCCATGAAGACGCAGCCTCAGATGCGTTGGCTCGAGAAACGTGCGTGCTTAAGTTTCACCTGCTTGCTGCATATGGACAGCAGGGGGAATTAAATTGCACGCCACGGAGGTCAGTTCTCCCTGCTCCCCGCTGATTCGCTGAATGGCGGAGAAGTCGAGAAAATCACGAACTTCCTCGCTGCCGTAAAGTGATGATGCGGCCTTTTAGTAATAAAAGGCAATTACGGGGGGATGTCTTTGGCCATGTCCATAACACACTCCCTTGCACATTGCCTGTTTTACCCTGTGCTACGGGGGGGGGGGGGGGGGGGGGGGACTTTAAAGATGGATAATACAGCCATTAAAACCCAGGGCTTTTTTTTTTTTTTATAAAAATGGCCTTGCAGTCCCCTCCTCCTCTTTATGTGTCTCGGTGATGGTGATATTAATCTTCGAGGTGTCATACTGTTATGGTTCTGCAGTTGATTGTCTCAGCAGGCACAGTACATTCGGCCAGTCTTAAGCACAGTGGAGCGCTATCCTCCATCCCACAGGAAGCCTCCCACGTCCTTATATACCAGTATATATATATATATATATGTGTGTGTGTGTGTGTGTGTGTATATATGTAGCGTTTTTTTCTGAAACCGTCAATGGTGTTATAAGTGCTCAACTAATGAGAAGCGGATATATATATATATATAAAGTTGGACTTGGAGACAACTATATATATGTGTGTGTGTCTGTGTGTGTGTGTGTGTGTGTGTGTGCTCCTCAATATATGTAACTAACTCATTAGTTATATATATTGGCTGTGGCCCATGGACACAGCCAATATACATATATATATATATATATATATATATATATATATATATATATATATATATATATATATTGATAGCATTTCTGTAAGCATGGCACATCAGGACTGTATGGTTTATATTTGTTTGTTTGTTTTTTATTAAGGGGGGATTTTCCCCCCCCCGTTTTTTCCCCAATTGTATCCGGTCAATTACCCCACTTTTCCAAGCCATCCCGGTCTCTGCTCCACCCGCTCTGTGCCGAGCCGGGGGGGGGGGGCTGCAGACTACCACATGTCTCCTCCGATACATGTGGAGTCGCCAGCTGTTCCTTTCTCCTTTTCACCTGACAGTGAGGAGTTTCACCAGGGGGACGAAGCACGTGGGAGGATCACACTACCCCCCCCCCCCCCCGACCAGAGGAGGCTCTAGTGCAGCGACCAGGAGACATACCCACATTGGGCTTCCCACCACGCGGACACGGCCAATTGTGTCTGTAGGGATGCCCGACCAAGACGGAGGTAACACGGGGATTCGAACTGGCGATCCCCGTGTTGGTAGGCAACGGAATAGACCCGCCACGCCACCCGGTTTGTTTAGTGTTTTTAGTGTGTGATCCATCCTGTCTATGGAAGCAGTGCTGATTGTGATCACTGCTAAATGTTGGGTCCACCAGCTTCATAGGTTTTAGCCTGTCCTGTCTCAGGATGGACACTAGGGTGACAACAGAGGGGAGAGGGGCATAGTGGCTGAAAAGGAACACGATTTGGAAAAGAGGACCAGGGAAGAGGTAGCAAACACTAGAGGGTGTTCGTTCGCTCCCTCTCCGTCCCTCCCTCTCACTGCTGTATGAGTGGTCTTTGGACCCTGTAATTTGAGAAGTGAGGTGAAATAAATTAAAGGTCTATGCAACAACAAAAAAAGGAGAACCTCATTCTCCCATTTTCTCTCTTTCTCTTGTACTCCTTCTCTCTGGTTTCACTGAGAGTTTGGGGCCGGTGGAAATAACTCAGCATAGCGGAGGTCAGGCCCTCCATTAAGACTTGAGCAGAGCAGCCACTGGGTCTGGTTACTGATAGTTCTGCATGGTGTGTGTGTGTGTGTGTGCGTGTGTATGTGTGTGTGTGTGTGTGTGTGTGTGTGTGTGTGTGTGTGTGTGTGTAACTGAATTTGCTCCAGAAAGTCAAAGATTGAGCGCTTTGTCTGTGTTCGCCGAGTGCACAGCGGGTCACTGTGCATGTCTGCAAGTGAGAAGTGCATGCATGTCCAAGTGTGCGATTGTGTTTGTGCAGGTGTGCATGTGCTCATTTGTGTTTGTGTGTGCTTTTGTGTAGGTGCAGACCTGTCTGTAAGTGTTTGAATGTTCGCAGCAGGTCAGGCGTCGCTCCTCCCCTGTCGACCACACCAGGAAAAGCACAACCGACAGAGCTGAAGAGCCAACACGAGTCCATCATTTTGAGAGCCACGGCGTGCTGGTGGCAATGACCATGTGACTTTTGCGCCCTGAAACGAAATCCTCCTGTGATCTCTGGACACTCAGCGATTCTTCAGACTCCAATAGGACGTTTTTTTTTTTTTTTTTTATCATTCTTTGCTTTCTCTCCATCACCCTTCAGACAAGGCCAGCACTCCAGGACACACATGCAGACGTTGTGCAGACATGTTCAGATTTTTAATGGAAGCCGTTGAAAAGCGAGGCTTGCACCGGCGCCGCCTCGGCCCACGAGCTAGGTATTCTTATTTTCTCCGTCAGACACTCCTGTCTCGCGTCTTTGTTTCTCTCCTCTCCAGCTTACCGAGACCTGTTTGTTAGTCTCCGGGCGAATCAAACGCGTACAAAAAGCTGAGCTCCGGAAAAAAGAAACGGGTCTCTGCAGGAGGAGGAAAAAAAAAACACGAGAGAGGAGGCGCAAACAATTTCCCTGCTTCTTCGCTTATTTCTTCCTTGATTTAGACAAGTCTTTTTTTTATTTTTTATTTTTATCCCCCTTTTTCTACCCAATTGTATTCGGCCAATTACCCCGCTCTTCTGAGCGGTCGCTGCCCCACCCCCTCGGCCGATCCGGGGAGGGCTGCAGACTACCACATGTGGAGTCGCCAGCCGCTTCTTTTCACCTGACAGTGAGGAGTTTCACCAGGGGGACGTAGCACGTGGGAGGATCACGCTATTCCCCCCAGTTTCTCCTACCCCCTGAACAGGCACCCAACCGACCAGAGGAGGCGCTAGTGCAGCGACTAAGACACATACCCACATCCGGCTCCCCACCTGCAGACAGGGCCCGTTGTGTCCGAAGGAACACCCGACCAAGCCGGAGGTAATGCGGGGATTCGAACCGGTGATCCCCGTGTTGGTAGGCAACGGAATAGACCACTACGCTACCCGGACGCCCGATTTAGACGATTCTTAGCGTGTCTTCTCAAGCTCAGTGGGTGTTCCAGCGGGACATTTTCCGTGGAAAAATGTGCTGTGGTCCAGGGAGCCATTCATTTTGAATTCAGCACGTACAACAGCGTGAAAAACAACTCAGTTATTATTATTATTATTTTTTGGATATTTTCACATCCCGTCTGACTTTTAAAACACATTCCTCAGCACTGTACGAAGTGAAACCACTGGTGGCCCATTAATTCGGTTTTGATTTTACATTTCGCACACATTTCTCCCCACAATTAAGACATTTCAAAGCCCATTGATACTGACTCGGGGCTACCCCGTTCCCCATAAAAATAATTACCATTCTCCTCCTAGATAAGAGGTAAATGTAATTATTTGCATTTGGTAATAAAATCCATCTAGTCTCTGTAATTCAAATTGCTAGCCCGTGTTTCCCCCTTCCCTTTCTTTTTTCCTGAGGTAATACATTTTAATCAGCGGCATTAGCATATCCCTTTTTTTTATTTCAACAAACATAATATTAGAATGTTCTGTACCACACACACCCTTCTCCTCTCTCTCGCTATGTGTGTGTGTGTGTGTGTGTGTGTGTGTGTGCTTGAGAAACCGAGAAGAGGACACATGGTAGCACACCATGTTCGTCCTCATGCCAGGTGGCCATGCTGTCCATTTTGGCGGGGCGGGGTGGGGGGAGGGGGGTTGGCATTTGAAGAACACACACACATAACACACACACATAGCACACACACACACATAACATACATACACAGACACGCATGCATTGTTGGTTCAGCTTTCTTCACGACGGGGCGGGGGGGGGGTTGGTTTGGTTGGACAGCCTCACCACTGGGGTGCATGTCAAAGGCACGTGTTGATGGACTTATCACATGAAGGGTCCGTGGCCACCGTACAAAGTTGTGCGCAGTTTCATTATTAGCTGAAGGCTGATAAACAATTTCCTCGTTTGATTGCTGGCCCCCATTATATCAGATCTCAACTGAATTCTGCAAAGACCAGAATACCTGCAGCATTTCCTGTCTGTCACTCCTGGCATGGCTTCTGATTGGCTGCTGTCCCATCTACCCTCGCACCTGCCACCTTGCCTTAATTTAGCAAGTTAGGGTGTGGTACTCCTAATCCCCATTTGACTGACAGCAGGAGAGAACCTTTCGTAGCTGGAGGTCCCTCCTGGCACGGCCTTATACTGGCTGTCCCAAATCTGCTGCACCACCACCTGCTCACTCATTTTCAAGCAGCAGATGTAGGCGCGTATGTGTGTGTGTCAAACAGTCCCCATTTGACTGGCAGCATGAAAGGGCCAGTCCTGGTTGGTGCTCCCTCAAGGGATGCTCCCCCATTGGCATTCTGCCATCTGTCTGCTCACCTGTCCTCCATTCAGAGTCAGCAGATGGGGGTGTGGTTTTGTTTTGTGCAGAAAGACAAATAGCGAGAACAGGCCAACTCCGACCCGGTCTCCATGTTCTCTCCGTCATGTTCTGCTGAGTGCTGATGAATATGCGAATTGAGGGTCCAATACTTTGACGGAGCGTCATGACGTCCTTCTCTGTGAGTTGAGGAGTTTAAAACAGTACAAGGGGTCTGAATTTACATTCCCGAATGTGACTCCGCTAGTATGCACCACGATGCATAGTTTTTTCCACCCCCTCTGCCGATCCGGGGAGGGCAGCAGACGACTACCACATGCCCCCTCCGATACATGTGGAGTCGCCGGCCGCTTCTTTTCACCTGACAGTGAGGACTTTCGCCAGGGGGGACGTAGCACATGGGAGGATCACGCTATTCCCCCTCCCCCCGAACAGGCGCCCTGACCACCCAGAGGAGGCGGTAGTGCAGCGACCAGGACACATACCCACATCCGGCTTCCCACCCACAGACACGACCAATTGTGTCTGCAGGGACGCCCGACCCAAGCCGGGGTAACACGGGGATTCGAACCGTCGATCCCCATGTTGGTAGGCAATGGAATAGACCGCTACGCCACCCAGACGTCCACCACGATGCATAGCTGATAGATTGGACTGTCCAGTGGGCAGAGAGGTCTGTGGAATGATTAAGTTTTATAAACCAGTTACAGCCTCGATTCCATTTATGAGCATTTCTCTCCTCTCAGAGACAGTATGAAAGCCTGGGGGGGGTGATACCTTCAAATTCCTAGCCCGGCTAACATTTGTCTTCATCAAGCACAGAGTGTCCAATAAGAGCTAATGTGATTGCACACATCATTATGTGGGGTGGGGGTGGGGGGGGGCAGATTTCATAGCTGTGTTTACCTCATCTGCTCAATGACGGAGCAACCGGAATGATTCAATTACACCTATCAGATTGGATAATGATTTCAGTGTGGGCTGCCTCTGCCTCGCGTTTCTTATCTCTTCCTGCCATCTTCTTCCATCCTCCTCCTCCTCCTCCCTCTCCCTCCGACGCCTGTCTCCCCCCCCCCCCACCTCTCCATATATCCGGGTTGTATACGCGTGGAACGTTCTCTCAGCGCAGCGATACATGTTTGATGTGCTGTGGTCCAACATTAAGCGATTGTATGTTTGCCGCGCTTAGAAAATAACCTACCTGTGTTTGCACTGGTTTTCTGACACAACGAATTTTTTGTGTCCACCCCCCACCCCACCCCCCTGTCTGCATCTAGCTATCAGCAGTCTGCAGCAGTGGGTGTAGTGTAGGTGCAGTCTTATTTTCTGGCTGTCGTATTCACTCTGGGTTATGGGAAAGTGACAGGCCCAAGTAATTACTGATCCCCCGTAGCAGATACCTCCAGCAGCCCCCCAAACTCCTCAGACTGGCTGGCTCTGTCTAGCCCGAGGAATGCTGCAGAGCTGCAGCACAAAGAGAGTCGGACCCGCGGTCCCGGCCGTACCACCGAGCTGATGGGTGGCTGCTCTCTTAGTCATAAACATGCAGCAGTGTGTGTGTGCATGAGCTTGTGTGTGCATGAGCTTGTGTGTGCATGGTATGTATGGGCACTTGCAGCTCGCAGCCATCTTTGCACAAACGCATGCATGCCTGCATTACACAAACACAGAAAGAGGCAAACGTACAACAGACACACTCAATAACTGACGCGCAAGTTTTTAGGAGGGCGCAAACGGATTTTCGTTGTCATCTTTAATCTGAGAGCGATGCAAAAAAAAAAAAAAAAAAAAAAAGACGACGGAAGGTAAAAGAGTCGAGACGTCACACGAAGCGATGACGGCACCGAGCGTTTTGAAGCGGCGCGTCTGATGTAAGAATGAAACGCTCTTCTGTCTGGGGGGTCGCGGCGTACTGTCGTAATTAAAACGCCGGCGACTTCAGACGCTACGTAACCAGGGACCGGAACGTTCAAACTTCCTGCGGTAATTAAACCGCCCCTTACGCCACATCTGAGGAGACAAACGCGCGGCGCTATTACACGACTGTTCACACACAACTGTTGCTGCTCGTGATTCGGAAGAAATTATCGTCTTTAATTACCACAACGGTTCATGTGTGTGTGTGTGGAGTGGCTGTATCTGTGTTTGAATGTGTGCATTCCTGCACGCTTAAACCCCCCCCATAAATGTGGTTTTGCCCTGCTGTGTGGTGAGATATGCCCACGTTTTGTGATTAAATCCCTATCAGATGTGAAGTTGAGATGGCGATGAGGTGCGTTCAGCCCAGACCGGCTGAAGCCTCGACGACCAGGGATGCATTGCTATTTTGTGCGTAATGGTTATGACTGAATGATTAGTGCGTCCTGTGAAACTCTTGCCTTGTACTTCTCAGCAGTCAGCCTGACCTTTCTGTATCCGCTTTTAATTGATGGTTGATGTGGTGTAATGGAGCCTCCGTGCATGTTCCTGTATCTCCTCAAGTCTGACCAGCTGAAAGATGCAGAAACATGACCGAAAACATTCCCTCCGCGTGAGCTCGTCACTCTGCCGTACTGTTTTCACCTGTGCTCACTTGTCTGTTAGCGGCGTCAGTGTCATCTCGCCGTCTGCCACAGGCTCGATATCTTGACCGTATGGATTATTGATATCGCTAACCTGGCCCCTGTGTTTGGCACTTCCATCCAGGACCACGCAGAGACAAATTCAACAACGCTTCGGAGCCAAACCAACACTGCCCGCGTGGAGGGCCTCAGGCCGGGCACCGTCTATGTGGTCCAGGTGCGGGCAAGGACCGTGGCTGGTTTTGGCAAATACAGCTCCAAGATGTGCTTCCAAACTCTCACAGATGGTAAGGATGGCTGAGCCAGGAGAAACACTCTCTCTCTTCTCTCTCTCTCTCTCCTCTCTATCTTCTCTCTCTCTTCCTCTCCTCTTGCTTCTCTCTCTCCTCTCTTCTCTCTCTCCTCTCTATCTCCTCTCTCTCTTCTTCTCCTCTTGCTTCTCTCTCCTCTCTCCTCTCTCCTCTCTCTCTCTCCTCTCATCTCGCTTCTCTCTCTCTCCTCTCTCTCTCTTCTCTTGTTTTTGGATGTTTATTAGTAAGTAAGACTGAAACCATAATGCTTAATTACACTTCTATTTCTACAGCTTCGATTAATTTCCTCGGTCAGGTTTGTGTGTGTTGTGTCTAGGTGTGTGTGTCCAGATGTGTGTGTCCAGGTGTGTGTGTGTGTGTGTGTGTGTGGGTGGGTGTGGGTGGGTGGGTGTGTAGGTGGGGGCTTTTTAGTACTTAGAAAGCTGAGTGTCTTTTGTTTGTTCAACTTACTGTACTTGATCCAAAATGCTTAGCTAATTGTTTTTGTTTTTGTTTTTGTTTTTTTACTCAGCCCTTCTGCTACTGGAGAGCTATCCCAGAATGCATAGCTGCGATTAGTGGTTGATGTGATTAATCATATGTCATGGGAGGTCGGATTGTTGGACAATGTCTGAATAGACTGGTACACCTGTATATAGAGGCTTCATATAGCCTATACACGTGTATATATAGGCTTGAATATATATATATATATATATATATATATATATATATATATATATATATATATATATATATATATATATATATATATATATATATATATATCAACACCGATACAGGAAAAAAGATTTTAATACATGGCAGTACAGGCCTGTTTCGTGCATCTCACACTCATCAGCTGCTAATGTTTTATTCACAAAGACTCATACAGTTTACGTTGTCCAGCGTCACACCCCTAATTTCGGTTAGACGGCAACCAATCAGATGAGGAAACATTCAAGTAATAACAACCAATGGGGTAGGTGCTTATGATGCACAGCAACCAATGGAGGAGTAGAAAACATTACAACCAATGGGACTGGGGTTTGTTTTGAAAAGCATTTAGGGGCCAGGGCGCTGTTGAAATGGCGTACATTAAAAATATAGCAAGGTAATTTATGTCAATTATATATTGGGGTTGTGTTGGGGCACAGTTGGAAGGACAGGCAGTTAAAATATTAAAAAATATATTAAAAAAACCCTCTAATAAATGTCATATGTGTATCGTCTAATGGGGGGGGGGGTAAAGACATTTTACTTATAGTTACAAAGGAGATATTTTTTTCAGTGTCTACAGCTGGTGGCCAATTCATTTCTGTTATTCAAGGTGGACATATCAGGTCTGCAAATAATAAAATATTTTTCTGCCAAGCACAGGTTACATCTTTTACCCCTAACTGAATGTGCACTATTCTTTGCAAGGATTTTCCATGAGACAGAATAACTGATACTCTTGTCTACCAATGACCAAATGTGGCGGCTTAAGGCCATTGCATTTTTTACGTGCTTATTTCTGAAGCTACACATATGGGCATTAAACCTAATTTTAAAAGGGCCCTCTGTTAATCCCACATGAGTGTCCACATTGCAGTTGACTTCTCTTGTCACCGATGCCTGGTAGATGACTCCCTCTATCTGGCATTTTCCTTCTAGAGGACACGATGTCTTAACATGGCAGTTGCAGTTAGAGGTGCTTGGTTGCGGTGAGGGGGTCTGTGCCTTGGTCATGATGCTTGTGTTGTGGGATGTAATAACCTGCTGAACATTTGGCATGCAGCTGTAGCTCATTTTGACTGTGTTCCTGTTGAATATTTTCCTCAATTGGTGGTCTGAGGTAAAGCACTCATCCAAAAGCTTGAAAAATGGTTTTCTAATATTAGAGGCCATGATGTCGCTGTAGGGAGGATTATACCAGGTGATGTTCCACCTTCTGCGCTTTTTTTGTTGTTGTTGCTGGCTGTCGCTAATTGGTGCTGGATTGTACTTAAGTCTGAAATCATATCCACATGTTTGTAAGGCTTCCTGGTATCGGGGGGGCTGCTTCGTTAAAGATGGCCTTGCTGGATGATAAACACGAGAGTCTTTTGTTTATGCTTACTGGGATATTTTTCAAAATGGACGGCAGATGATTGCTTTCTCTGTGGATGTATTGCAGTATATTGTTGGGCTTCATGTATGGCCTGTATGTACCATTTCTAAGGTCTAAAGAGATGTCGAGGAAGTCAATCTGTTTTTTGTTAGCCTCAATGTAATTTTTAGTCCATTGTTTGCAAATATACTACACATTTTCTTTTTTATTCTCTCAACTTCTCTTGCCGGTTTGTTGCAGACTGCCAGCTCGTCGTCTCTATATAGACTGACGTTGACGACGGGCTGGCAGTCTGCAACAAACCGGCACTCACAACAACACTGAGCACTCGCAACACCATTGACGGTTTTGGAAAAAAACGCTAAACACACACACACACACACACACACACACACACACACACATATATATATATATATATATATATATATATATATCGTCATCGTTGGCGTCTCTCGTGTCCGAGGATCCATTCCAAGAGATAGAAAAAAAACTCTTGGAGCCATTTGCTAAAGCCTTGATTAAAGTGGTGATCAGGTCGCGACGCTGGTCCATACTGCTTGGCCAGGGAGGATCTAGTTCCATGGCAACACAAGAGTGAAGACGATGGAATCCGCCACAGGTTGCACCCAAGTGATGGTCGGATTGGGAGTCCGGACTGCCCACTTGTTAGACACTTGCGAGCCAGGGATATGTGGGATTTTTATTACTGCCAGTCCACGGTCCCGTTAGGCTTCAGCCAGCTGAGTGCTGCCCGGGTTATGCCAACTCCACAAGTGAAGTCCGGTCAATACTGCGAGGAGGGGCCTATCCGGGGTTTGTCATGCGTGCAGGAATTGGTAGCCTGAACCTTTCAGCCTACATCACATGACGCTTCAGCAAGCCATATATATATATATATATATATATATATATTTGTGTGTATGTAACCATGTGGAAGGAGATGTGTTTATAATGGGGATGCAGGGAACTACTCCATAGGCCCTTTTCATCCATCTCACACACACACAAACATACACTGTGCATGGGAAAACACATGCAAAACAAAATTTTCTGAAATTAAAATTTTTTAAAATGTATTCCCACAGTCTAAATGGCTGTGCTATCTAGACTGTCAGTGGTGTAAATAGATTTTCAATGTAGTGAGGCCCTGGGACCCACAGGTGGTCTTTGAGTAGGTCCCCAATAAAAAGAAAAACTTATTTGGACAACTTTTGGTGTTAAACTCATCTTTGATGATATATATATATATATATATATATATATATATATATATAATCATGGTTATATCCATGTATGTGTTGAAAATGTACCTGAAAATGAACCAAATAAGATCCCAAATCTGAAAAATAAATTTTACAAAATAACATCACATCATCATGACATACTACAAAATTCAAATTAAAAAAGGGTCTGTAGCAACATAATAGCACCAAGATCAAGTATCAAATAACACATGTGAACAAAACATCACTCAAATAAAAACAAAATGGAGTCTGTAGCGCCGTAGTAACCAGTGCTAAAAATGAATTCTCAAATAAAAGAGAAAATAATGAAACTAAAAGAAAATGAATTGAGTTAGTCGATGTGAAGCTTTTATCTCGAGCATGAACCTTGACTAAGACAGTAGTGAAAAGCTGTCCTCTGGTGTTTGGTTTATCTCCGTGGTGTCGACACGGCGCGTCCCCTGGACGGTACAGCATCATCGGTCCTCACCGACGTGCGTGACGGTGGTCATGGGAGTTTATTTACCAGCACCAGGTTTTATAGCCCTGGTCGTTGAAGGGAAATCTGTGTGGCGAGCTTGTTGCAGCTAAAGTAGCATGTCGCGATGACGAAACACATGATCTCATCTGCACGAGTTAGAAAATGGTGGGGCGTTTGGGTGGTGTGGCGTTCTAATTCCATTGCCTACCAACATGGGGATCACCAGTTCGAATCCCCGTGTTACCTCCGGCTTGGTCGGGCATCCCTACCGACACAATTGGCCGTGTCTGTGGGTGGGAAGCCAGATGTGAGTATGTGTCCTGGTCGCTGCACTAGCGCCTCCTCTGGGTGGTCGGGGCGCCTGTTCGGGGGAGGGGGAATAGCGTGATCCTGCCACGCACCACATCCCCCTGGTGAAATTCCTCACTGTCAGTTGAAAAGAAGTGGCTGGTGACTCCACATGTATCGGAGGAGGCATGTGGTAGTTTGCAGCCCTCCCCGGATCGGGGGGGTGGGCAGTGACTGGGACAGCTCAGAAGAGTGGGGTGATTGGCCGGATACAACTGGGGAGGGAAAAAAAGGGGGGGGATCCAAAAAAATTAGAAAAGGTGACTGGTGGCGAGGTTTCTTTCGTTATTTCTATTATTTCAACATGGATCTGCTATGCACAATGTAGCATTATCGGGGGGGGGGGATACAGAGCGCCCCCTGGACGCGTCGATAGTGAGTTCACTGCGTCCTTTCAGATTTTGATGCGACCGGGACGCAGGACGCGTACTTATTTACATCACTGACAAGTCCTATTCTGCCGCACCAGATCTTATTGTTCCCCTGCCGTCTCGTGGGTGTGAATCAATACCTAGGTCAGTGCAGGAGTGACACATCCGCATTGTGCGCCGCTAATCAAGATGATGATGATCATCACCAAGATGAAGATGATCTGGAGAGGGAAAGATGTGAGGGATGGTAATGATGATCATTAAGATCGGCGTCGTTTTGGACATTTACCTGTGTAGAGCAGATGTAATGGTGTTATCCAGGACCCTTTGTTTTCCCTCACAGTCGCCTGTCATCCTGGTATCTCACACACACACACACACATACACACACATTCACACCGACACTGTTTATGGATCATCTCTTGGAATCCTGCCACGGCACGACATTCGTCAAGGCAATTAGCTCAGATGCAAGAGAACCAACAACATCACGATCGCTGCACCATCTCCCACCCCCTTGTCACCCCCCACAATTGCCAAGCGTTCCCCACTGGCTTCTCTTACCGCTATTTCCCATCCATGGCTCGCCACACAACGTATAATCCCTGTTGTCTGCCCTTCGTCACGTTTTCATACACCTCCACATAATACCCCCTCACCCCCCCTCTGCCAGCATTCACACAGAGATGAGCCCACCGACGCGGAGGCACCACCCACACAGACGCACACGCAGACTGGCGGTGCTGCCAAGGGGTTTGATTGTCAGGTGTGATGAGAGGAGGCGATTGGCCCATCAGTGCGGTGACTGATGTCACAGCTCTCCGGGTCTCTAACAGGCTGTGGCATTGAGCACTAACTGATTGTAATGGGGGGGCCTGTTTGCTGCTGGGAGAGGTAGCCGTGTGATTTGTAGCTGTCAGGGAAAATGACCATTCTTGTATGGGTAAAGTGGAGATTTATCCGGACCCCACGCCACCCTAATGTGCATCAAAAGTGAGCAGGCGGGCTCCGTCTGAGAGCCCGAGCAGCTGGGTCATTCACGCGGTTCGGCTGAAATGCACTTGATAAATTTGCAAGTTTAAAGAGTGAGCAATTCCTGTCACATTTAGTTTCCTATGATATTACAGCTCTCCGACTGCTTCCCGAGATGCATTACTTTTCCTTTTATCACTCTAATCCAATAGGCCCATTCAGCGCGAGGGGATTGGATTTGGGAGTTGCTGATTTGCTGGGAGCATGCTAAATCATGTGCCGCTAACGCGACGGGTTCAGCCGGCATCAAAGTTCAGGGGCGACAGACGCACACTGAGGATTTCGCCGTGTCATTTAAGCCGCCCTCCAAGCTTCCACCATCCCCTCCCCGTCTCCCCACCTGGAGGTTTGAGCGACTGGGTGCGTGCGACTTCTGTTGGAACGCGTCCGACAGAAAATCCCAGGGTGCACTTTCAGGTCCACGCTTTGTGACAGCTCACGACAGAGAGGGCAAGGAAACACCGAAAGACCTTCCTCGGTCCTCCTCTTCCTTCCGAAGTTGTTGGTGGTTTTTTTTTTTCCCTGTCTGTCCTCCCTTGTGTCTCTCGCCCTGTCTGAATTTGCCTCTCCTAGTTTATCGAAGGCAGCCTGTCAGTCAGCCTCGCAGAAGCTTGTTAGCTCTGACACGTGACCTCCCGGCTGCAACATTAAATACCCATTCCAGACCCGAGGAAAATCCTGGGTTTTTACTGCAGCCACCTTTAGTGTGCAAAAAGGTCTTGGCTCAGAATCCTAGAAAACCAGTCATAGGAACGGCAAGGCAATTTTCCTCGGCACTAGTAAAGCATTTTCCTGGTCCCGTGTCCGTAGGAGATCTATACGTCCCTAACAGATTCCTAGCGTTCGTATGTCTCATTTGTTGTGTCTGGTGCACGATGTTACACATGCATATTTGTATTCAGTGACGCAGATTTCGCAGCCCAATATTTACAGTAAATCTGTTCCACTGCTGCCATGCGGCTCATCTGGTGTAACATGATAAAAACCTGCAGAACACGACTCCGTGCAAATACTGGCACTATACAAAAAACAGCAACACATCATGTCCACCGGCCATTATTTCGAGTTCAGTATTAACAATAAGGTAACAATGTGAAGCTGATCGTTCAGGACAGGATGGGGTCTGATGGAACCCTAACCCCCAGAGTTTTACCAACAACCTCAGGATGTGAAACCCAAGGGGGGGGGGGTTTGATGTGGATTTAGTCTTTACCAACTGGTTTAACCGTTGTGCTTTTCCTCCCTTTTCGCCTTGTGTCCTCCATCTTCCTCCCACCATTCTCTGTCCTCCGCTCACACCTCTTGCCTGCCCCCCCCACACACACACACACGCACACACAAATACCCCTGCATGTTTAACCTCTCCCTCCTGTCACTGTCCTGTATATAGATGACTTCAAGTCGGAGCTGAGGGAACAGCTTCCTCTGATTGCAGGCTCGGCGGCGGCAGGAGTGGTCTTCATTGTTTCTCTGGTGGCCATCTCTATCGTCTGCAGCAGGTACTCGCACGTTCTTCTCTTACTCTTTCTAACACACAGCACACGTTTGGCTACACAGCTTGGTCTAGTGTGTGGGCATGTCCGTAAGCTCATACCGAAAGAGATCCTGCAGTACCAAGGACACCTCCAGGCTTCACATCGTCAGTGCTTGTGCCAGTAATCTGTTGCTTCTGTGTTTCATTCTTCTTTTTTTTTTGGAGATCGGAATCAGAAGTGCGCGCAGTACAGCTTTTGACTTTGCGTTACCGTTGAGCTGTTATTCCATGCAAATGTATTTTGAGGAAGAGAGCTAAGATCAACTACTGTGCCCAATTTGACCTGGTAACTTACTTAAGCCAAACCAATTTGGTTTTCCAACAGTTTGCCACATTTTATCATTCTCGCCTTTTTCCTCTTCAGAGAAATGAAAGCTGAATTTCCTCAGTGCCATGTGCGACTTTGAGTGAATAAGCATTTATCAAACGGGCTGGGCTCTTTTGATGCCGAGGCAGAGGAGACAGATGAAAAGCATAGAGATCCTATCGAGGTCTAATTAAAAATCAGCTCATTTTCATAAACTTCATTTGCCATCCCCTAACCCTTTGCAACTGAATCAATTTCAGCCATGTCATTTTCAGGCCATGCTGAGACACACAGACAGTAATAAGTCTTCGTTTACACTTCCTTTCATCCTGTTGTCTCTCTCGCTCCCCCTTTCTTTTTCTCTCTCAACATTCATCTATCCTGCAGGAAAAGGGCATACACGAAGGAGGCAGTATACAGTGACAAGCTGCAACACTACAGCACTGGAAGAGGTGAGTTCACCCTCCAACAGCCCATCCAGCCAATGGCTGTTGAGTTGCAGTAATTTAACTTGAGTCCAGCAGCCTGTTACCCATATCTGGTGTTTACACTGGAGAGATGGGTGGCACGGTGGCCCAGTGGTTAGCACTGTTGCCTCACAGCAAGAAGGTGCTGGGCTCGAACCCCAGGCTGCCCCAGGTCCTTTCTGTGTGGAGTTTGCATGCTCTCCCCGTGTGCTCCGGTTTCCTCCTGCCATCAAAAAGACATGCTCTTTAGGGTTAATACCCCTGTCTGTAGGGGCGTCCAGGTAGTGTAGCGGTCTATTCGGTTGCCTACCAACACGGGGGCCGCCGGTTTGAATCCCTGTGTTACCTCCAGCTTAGTTGGGCGTCCCTACATACACAGTTGGCCGTGTCTGCAGGTGGGCAGCTGGATGTGGGTATGTGTCCTGGTCGCTGCACTAGCACCTCCTCTGGTCTGTTCGGGGAAATTGGGGTGGGGTAGCGTGATCCTCCCACGCGCTACGTCCCCCTGGCGAAACTCCTCACTGCCAGGTGAAAAGAAGCGGCTGGCGAATCCACATGTATTGTAGGAGGCATGTGGTAGTCTGCAGCCCTCCCCAGATCGGCCGAGGGGGTGGAGCAGCGACCGGGACGGCTTGGGAAGAGTGGGGTAATTGGCCAGGTACAATTGGGGAGAAAAAGGGGCGGGGAAAATAAAAAAAACAACAACAAAAAAACTCCCGCCTGTTGCCCTGAATAAGGCAATGGAAAGAAGAACTGGAGTTGGTCCCTGGGCGCTGCAGCTGCCCGCTGCTCCTATACAACAGGATGGGTTAAATGCAGAGAACACATTCATTGTAACAATACACTGTCAAATAAAGTGGCTTTCATTCATTCATTCATATTGCTAATATTCTAGATAATTTCAGACTTGTGTTACACTGTAGCCAACATGTCAGTTTTAATGTTGCGACCATTCCAAAGTCTGTTTCCTTTTTCTTTTGGTTAACCCTTGCTCTGCTGTCATTTCACACGTATCATAGAGGGTACACTGTGTTGTATTTAAATGAAAGTGCAGTTGGCAAGAGAAGATTGTGTCTTATCTAGCGGGCTGCTGTGGATGAAAATTACATTTTCTGCCCTCAGTGAGACTGATTGACACTCATTTCTCAGGGCTGGACGATAGCTGTGATTGAGTCGTGTTTCTGCTCGCAGGGCACTGGCTGATGAGGGGAAAGTACCCAGAGGGTGCACACACACACAGACATGCACATGCGCACACACACAGACATGCACATGCACACACACATGCACAAAAAGGCCGTGCATGAGTTTTGTTCCTCAAATGAAAGCCCTGTGTACTGCCGACCTAGCAGTCTGAAGGGGGGCTCACTCGAGGGGATAGAGTTTTGTCGGGCCTGACACAGCAAAGTGTTTCAACACAGTTACTTTGTGTCACGGCTACAGCAGTGGCAGCTGGGAGCTCATTAAAAACACTGTGGGCAGAGGAAAATGGCTCCCCGTTCTTTGTGGCGGTCTCTGAAGAGTCAGTTCTGTCACAGGCTATAGGAAAATGAAATGCAATTAACGTAAGTGGGAATAATAAACAAAAGACGCTTACAGATGTAATCATCTAATAAGCAACGAAACACGGAAAATAAAAAACTCTTGATTAGGGCGCCGGTGTAGAGGTTTAATCCCTCAACCCTTACACCACCAGTCATACCGTAATCCACCAGCCCACAATGTATTGTTTTATTCCTTTCTCTCCAGATTTGACTGACAGTTTTGTAATTACAGTATTCTGTGCAACAATAAAGCGGGGACACTTGGCCAATTGTTTTGGGTGAAATACCAAAAACATGTCGCAAGCTTTCTCCCAGCGGCCTCCTGTTACAGCTGCTGCTGCACGCATCACAGGGGCTCGGTTTATAAATGAGTTTATCTGGAGTCCACCTACTAGAACAGGCTTCTTCCAGATGCAAGTAAGTCCTTACTGACAGGTCAAGTGTAATTATAAAAGTTTTGCTGCATGACGGGGGTCATGGGTATCGAGACAAGTTTACTTGTGTAGCCCGAAGTAAAACGAAGGGCTTTACAGTCAAGTTGTAGATGTCAGTCATAGATATCAGTTCCTAAACAGCTGACCCAGTGAACAAACTGAGATGCTAAAAAGGGGGGGTGTCCGCGTAGTCTAGCGGTCTGTTTTGTTGCCCACCAACATGGGGATCGCCGGTTTGAATCCCCACTTTACTGCCGACTTCGTTGGGCGTCCCTATAGACGCAATTGGCCTTGTCTGCGGGTGGGAAGCCGGATGTGGGTACGCGTCCTCGTCGCCGCACTAGCACCTCCTCTGATCAGTCTGGGCGTCTGTTCAGGGGGGAGGGAGAACTGGGGGGGAATAGCATGATCCTCCCACGCACTACGTCCCCCTGGCAAAACTCCTGACTGTCTGGTGAAAAGAAGCGGCTGGCGACTCCACATGTATCGGAGGAGGCATGTGGTAGTCTTCAGCCCCCCCCCCGGATCGGCAGAGCGGGTGGAGCACAGACCTGGACAACTTGGAAGAGTGGGGTAATTGGTTGGATACAATTGGGGTGGAAAAGGGGGGGGGGGTGCTAAAAAGATGACGGATGAAGAAGAGATTTAAGGCAGCTAGTTAGGCAGGCTAGTATGAGTTAGGATAATCGAGCGAGTTTGAAGAAGAGGATGCAGTTCGAACACATGCACACAAACATGCGTCACACCAATGCTTAACCTGTCACTTGAGCGGCCTGCATGTTTGCCGTTGTGTACTGTGTTATGTAACGGCTACATCAGCAGGGAGTACTTGTCACCTGCAGCCATCCACACATATTACGTATACTGGCCTGCATCTGATGTCCTGGCCCGCCTAACCTCAGCGCACCTCTCGCAATACATCAACAAGGCAACTCCATCAGCACCTGTCAACCTCGGTTTATTAACGGTTGCAAACATCGCCCACACAGTATACCTTTATGCCTCTGCACATTTGACTACCGACACATCTTCAGTCACATGTAAAGCAAACGGTTTTACTGCTCATGTAAGTGCAGCTGTCGTGTGCACTCGGCACATCTGGTCTTCACACCTACTGTAGGCAAGCGCCTTGAAAACACAGTGACTCACTGTCAATATGGTTTGAGTTGTCCTCACACTGTATGTCCAACACGAAAACAAGAGCAGGACTGCCGGCGACCAGCTTTAGATTTGTTTTGACATTGGCTTAAGATAATGCATTAATTTAAATATAACATATCAAACTCTGTTTTATTTGTTTTTCGTTCATTTCTTCCCCCTTCTTAGAATTTATTTATTGCACCGTGCAGATTTAAACCAGACCGAACATTTTTACTGTCTGCACCAACCTTATTGTTAATCCCATAGGATTTTCAGATCCCCGCTATGATTTCCCCACTAATAAGCCTTGGTGTCTGACAGATGATTTTTTGCACATCAAATACCAGATAATTAGTTTGTGTTTATGAAGAAAAGTTGATTCATTATGTTCGCGGAGCCACAGAGAAGATTAGCTTGCATCCCAGACCCGCGTGTGGGAATATATTTACTTCCAGCCTCCAGTACGCCTCAACTATTTATGTTTAGTTCTCAAAATAGAATCACACGAAGTAGACTGCCTTGAATATAGGGAAATTGTAAAAAGTAAATACTGACGTGAGGGGGGGGTTTATTTGAGCCGTTCAAACCGCCACCGCCATATCAAAGAATCCCATTTCTCCAAATGGATAACCACGGAAAAAGTGCAGTTAAGTGCAGATTTTTGCCGTAAACAGCAAAATGTAATTATCAGCGGGCTAGGGGAATCAAAGGAAGCTAACTACGCCCGTGCTAAAGAGCGCCGTATCAAAGAATTACCCCAACTTGAAAATGAACATAAAAGTGTGGTAAGCGCAGATTTTGCCGTAAACAGCAAAATCTAATTATTAACCGGCTGAGGGGACCAGAGGGGGATCAGTGTGCACGTGCACGAGAGCGCCATATCAAGGCATTATTCCGACTTAAAGCGAACGTGTTTCTGAAGCCACTGTTTCATGTTGACAGTGCCGTTTATCTCAGGGCGGTATGTACATGCTGTATATTACGGTTATCAATTTCATTTCACCCATTGCCGGTAATAGATTAATGCGGGCATTAGTGCCATGGGGCTGATTTGTGGATACATTAGGGCCGTCCAGTAAGCGAGCGGGGGCCGACTAATAGGAGGGTAAATGCAGGACATTGGTGAAAATAACACGGTTAAGTGCTGCACGGTAAACTGTAATTTATAACGCCGGTCAGCTAAATGCTTTTACCTATTCAAATCAAATTTGTCAGGGTCTAAAGATTTTTGCCGAGATTTATACGTGTGTGTTTAACGGAGTAACGAGTTTGTGTTTTAGCCCCCCACAGCTAGACGGAGTCGGATAACTTCAGCGGACGTCGGGCCTAATTCCTGTAAAGTGTGTCTGCGGCCGTCTAATTGAACGCAGCGTCGTGCCGCCGCCATTTAGTGTGTTGCTGTTAAGTCACGGGGGCAGCTGCTCCTCTTCCCCCTTAAAAGTGCTGTTGTTTTATATCTGGGTAAAAATAGACCTGGCGTGTGGCTGCCTTTTGCCCCATACACTAAGATCAAGGAGCCATGAAATATTAAAGCCCGGATCTATTTTTTATCTACGGGCCGTAAAAAGATGAGTCCAGTTAAACAGGGCTGCACCACAGAGAGGGGAAGAGATAAACTGTTTGCAATTTAAATTATACATGAAAATGGATTCCGTTCTGGAACGGAAAGTAATGGGTTAGAGTATGTAGTCACCTGTGCATGTGTGTGTGTGTGTTAACAAATGTGTGTATGTGTGTGTGCGTGTGTGCATGCATGCGTGTACAAGTGCATGCATGCATGTGTGTGTGGGTGCTTGGGGGTGCGAGCGCGTCTGGACTCTGTTTGTTGTTGCACATATGTCATGCAGACATTCTGAATCTGACCCAGGGGTGCCATCGAGTGTGCCACTCAGTGACACATGTAAATAGGATGTCATTAAAGCGTGCAAAAGCCGCAAACACTCTGATGGATTAACTCAAATCCAATCTGTATGGAATCTCTAATCAGCAATTACATCCACACAGGCGAGGTCCTAGGCAATTAGCGTGGTAACTAGAATCCGGTTCTAGTTGAGAGAGAAGTGAGCCACCTTGATCCCTTAAGGACTAGACCTCATCCTCTCCCCCGTCTCCCCTGAGAGCCCCTATCCACTCGCTCTGAAGCAAATGAACAGGCCCAAATTGACTAGATGGAGATGGACTCATTCCAATCATGGCTACTAAGGTTTTGACTCGACAGCCCTGAGAGACGGACTACCCATGGGTGTCAACATGGAAATGAGAATTGAACGTCTACTTGCTTTCTGCTGTGTCCATGCTGCTGTTGCATGTGTTGACAAGTTTTTTTTCCCCATTTGTTTTGTTTGTTTTGGTTTTTTTTCCCTCCCCACCCAACCGGCCTGTCGACCCAGAAACAATCTGTCCTGCATTTGCAGCCATCGCCAGTCTGTGAACTGAGCTCACCTATCGTGGAACAGCATAAAGAGCCAGTTGATAGTGCAGTGGTTTTATCTCTTTATGAGCTCCTATAGGGAAAGGCTGCAGGGAAATTGGTTCTACCACTATCAAACAGCAGAGACTGCTAGGGTAAGGGATAAAAGGGAGAAAAAAAATCTGTCTACATTTACTCGCAATATCCCCCACATTCCTCCCACCCCCAGCCCCGCTCTCTCTCTCTCTCTCTCTCTCTCTCTCTCTCTCTCTCTCTCTCTCTCTCTCTCTCTCTCTCTCTCTCTCTCTCTCTCTCTCTCTCTCTCTCTCTCTCTCTCTCTCTCTCTCTCTCTCTCTCTCTCTCTCTCTCTCTCTCTCTCTCTCTCTCTCTCTCTCCCTCTTTCTGTCTGAATCCCCTGGTCTGCTCACCCCTTCAGAAGACTGAATCATCAAACCACCATTTTGTTGTCGGCTTTACTCGGAGGAGAGGTTGTTTCTGGAATTGTGCACCCAAACCGTTAAGACGCATGCATTACGTGTTCACTCATATTGATTTAAGAACCATAAGTACTCCTACCCCACCTCTGACAAGGACCGTTAGACTAAATAGACTCATCATTTACTTGCCACTTCGAGAAAGCATGTATTGATTGCAAGGAGCGTTGCATTACAAAGTAAACGTTAATGTGACATGAAGCGGTGTGAGTGCGTTCATCGTCTCACCACGCGCATCATTGTCACTAGACTTTAAACCAGAGACGAAGCAGAATCCACTTTTCTCTCATCGAATGTTCACTGAGCACTTTGGTTGTTCTAGAGCTCTCATTGCGAGCCGACATGTCTAACTGCCCCTCCCCACTGGGCTGCCCGACCCACTTCTCAGGCTCCCTGGGATGAAGATCTACATTGACCCCTTTACCTATGAAGATCCCAACGAGGCGGTTCGGGAATTTGCTAAGGAGATCGACGTGTCCACCGTCAAGATCGAGGAGGTCATTGGTGCAGGTACAGTGGGCATTGTAGAGGTTTTGTGGGTTTTCGTGTATCTGTGTGTGTGTGTTCTTGTTCAGCTATATTTGTGAGGGTCAATTCCAGCTTTTAAATCATGAGAGCAAGGACATTTTTGCAAAGTGAGTACATTTGGGTCGGTCTCCACTTCTTCGGGGATCTGATTGAGGGTTAGGACTTGGGTTTCAGGGCAGGAATTAGGATGAGGCTAAAGTAAGGGTCAGGTTAAGGTTTGGTATATAACTCTAGTGGTTAAGGTTAGGGGCTAGGGAATGAATCTAGCCAATAAGGGTGGTTACATGTTTAGGAAAACAAATACGTGTGTGTGTGTATGCACTGATTTGTGTGTATTTTTTTGTGACACAAGATTTTAAGGTGAATGCAATCTTGTATTATTGTCTTGATTTTGTTATTTTTCCCAGCAATGACTGCATTGAATATATACATTATCCATATGTTTCATCCAAAGTGTATACATGGTTACCAATAATGTGATTTCTCTGGTACACAGGCATACATCGATTCTTTTACCGGTTAGCTCTTTCGGTACTTCCTGTCCTCGTCACTACTGGATCATGGCAGTGACAGTGTTCAAGCATGCATGTCAGGTTATGTTTGCAACCTGTCTCTTGTTATTGCTGCAGGAGACCATATAACATGTGCATTCATATTTACCATTCTGTCAGCGTTTAAGTGTTAGCTACCTGACCGGCAAATAGCTATTTTCATGTGTGTACAGTTCACTGTGTCTGGTTACCTTTCACATGCACATTAAAAAATAGCAAAAAAGGCGTCTGGGTGGCGTGGCGGTCTATTCCGTTGCCTACCAACACGGGATCATCGGTTCGAATCCCCGCGTTACCTCCGGCTTGGTCGGGTGTCCCTACAAACACAATTGGCCGTGTGTGCGGGTGGGAAGCCGGATGTGGGTGTGTGTCCTGGTCGCTGCACTAGCGCCTCCTCTGGTGGGTCGGGGTGCCTGTTCGGGGTGGAGGGGGAACTAGGGGGAATAGCGTGTTCCTCCCACGTGCTACGTCCCCCTGGCAAAACTCCTCACTATCAGGTGAAAAGAAGCGGCTGGCGACTCCACATGTATCGGAGGAGGCATGTGGTAGTCTGCAGCCCTCCGCGGATCGGCGGAGGGGGTGGAGCAGCAACCAGGACGGCTCGGAAGAGTGGGGTAATTGGCTGGATGCAATTGGGGAGAAAAACGGGGGAAAATCCAAAAAAGAAAAGAAATTAGGTATAATCGGGATTTGCTTACTCAAGTTTGACCTTTCCCGATGAAGGCTGTCAGATAAGTGCACATGAGTGTTTCATTATATATATGTATATATATATGAGTCAGAGTAATAACTTTGTTGTTTTATGATGAGGTTATTAACCTACATATTTCTATCGACGGATGTGTGTAATTACCCCGAGTCTGTATGTGGCCTTAAAAGCCACTTAGACCCTTCAGATGGTGATACGTTGAGGGCTCATGTCAAGTGCACCAGCAGCAGCATATAGGTCAGCTGCCTTGAGACCCTAATGGTGTCAGAAATAACTTACAGCACAGACTGGCTCCATCTGTTGTTATGAGACCCTCTCAGTTAAAGTTGTACATTCTGCAGCTGGTGACATCTTCATTTGATTCAACATTGCACATAATGAGCTACCGTATAATTTCCGTTTCTGCTTCTTTATCCTCGCCAAGATACTGTAAAAATATCTTCTTTTGGTGGAATTCATTATCAGGTAATTACTTAATTAGCCTTGACATGAATTACAGGAAGCACCAGAGGCTAGAATAGCTTCAAGGTGATATTTGTTCACTTGTGTAGTGTAACCTGCTGAAGTATTTTCTGATGAGCAGTGTGTATGTTCTCTTTTCAGCAGGCTAGGGCACACTTTGTTGACAGCGTGGAGGACATGCTGATGTGTGTTGGTTCATATACAGACTGAAATACTCTTGATAATGAGACTAGGCCTGGAATAGCTCCTGCGGGCTGGCCTACTCAGCAAGCTAGGTGTGAGGAAGCAACAGAGCTAGGATGGAATAGGAATGTGTGTGTGTGTGGGGGGGGGGTCCTAAGTAATTAAAGATTTCCATTTTTGTTGAATTCACTGTGTGGTTTCTCTATAGGACACCACGTCGGTGATAATTAATCAAACAGCTTTTCTGATATTTACTGGATAGTCCTTGTTAGTCTCTGAATGGGGAATATGCTCAGCACTACACTTTTAAGGTGGACGGCTGCCATGATTCACAGCGAGCTGCACAGTTCACAATATCCTGGAGAAGCTACAGCGAAACAGTATTTGGCAACACTAAGTGAGCCTAATGCGGACTAAATCAAGACCCTTGATTCTCCATGTA
>NC_079224.1:40361418-40393152 GCF_029633865.1 Lampris incognitus | reverse complement strand
ATTCCCTCTGTTCCCCCTCCCCCCGAACAGGCGCCGCCCTGACCGACCAGAGGAGGCGCTAGTTCAGCGACCAGGACACATACCCATATCCGGCTTCCCACCCGCAGACACGGCCAATTGTGCCTGTAGGGATGCCTGACTGAACCGGATGTAACGCGGGGATTTGAACCAGAGATCTCCATGTTGGTAGGCAACAGAATAGACCACCACGCTACCCGGACACCCTTAAAATCATAGGTCCTTAAAATGGGACTGACTCAGTTGAAGCCTGGAATGTGTAATTGCATTACAAGGTTAGATTAAGTCAGTGGTATCTCTATTACTCAGGAAAGAACCACCCTAATTCGTTTTTATGGTTATCATTAAAAGCAGTGACGTTAGCGCTCGCTGAACTCGCTCCCTGGCCTCCGGCGTTGCTCACTTATGTTAATGATACCAGCGATAATATCTAAATAACCATTTTCATTTGCCTCTGCTCTGTCCATTAGCAAAACGACGGTCAGTTCACGGTGATCCAGTTGGTAGGGATGATGCGTGGCATCTCGGCAGGGATGAAATACCTCTCAGAGATGAATTACGTCCATCGTGACCTGGCTGCACGCAACATCTTGGTCAACAGTAACCTGGTGTGTAAAGTGTCCGACTTCGGCCTGTCCCGCTACTTGCAGGATGACACCTCTGATCCCAGCTATACTAGTTCTCTGGTGAGTACCATTACGGTTTCTATTACTTGGACCATGAGCAATGTTTATCCAATGTGCTTTCATCTACAAAGCAGGCAAGATGCCTTAAAACCTCCATTACCACTCCATCTCATGTTTTGTTTTCATCTGACATCCATCCTTCTCTCTGAAGACCTGAAAAACGCTCCACCTTGTTTTTCTTTATCAGTACATTTCTTTCATTATTGGCAGTCTCTCTCATCTTCCTTCTCCCTCTTTCCTTCCCCTTTTGCACGTCACAGGACAGGAGGAATGTCACATCTTCATTAGTGTGGAGACAAGCCTCCTTTGGGAAGGCCCCTCCTCGCTGACATGCCTAGAGTGCAGAGAAACCAAAGGGCATTGTGGCACCTCAAACTGACAGCTCCCACCCCCACCTCACTCAGTCTGCCTCCTCTCTCTCTCCTCATTCGTTATTACTGGGGCATCATGGGAGGCGCCGGCTCCTCATTAACTTCTCCATGCTACAGATCTGTAATTATTAGAAGCTATCGTTGGTTCATCTCGTGCCTCTCCGCTCCTTAATTCAAAACACACACTCGCATTCTCGCAATAGTTGTTAGGGCTCCCTTCATGCCTGTGTGTGTGTGTGTGTGTGTGTGTGTGTGTGTGTGTGTGTGTGTGTGTGTGTGTGTGTGTGTGCGCGCGCGCACATGCATACATACTCCAACACCTCATTGACTCTGCCTTTAGTATTTAGGGCAAATTAGCTTGGTTAGCTAACACAAACACAATCTACCCCATGTGTTGCTGCCATCAGTTGGTTGTCATGAGACTGTTCTGTGGTTTGATCGACTTTCCTTTGGGACCGTTTTTCTTAGAAGATGATTTGTCTGCATATAGTGTGTATTATGTGTGAACGTACTTCGCATTTTGTAGTCTTGCTTGAAAAAATTGTGTATTTTAGGATTTTTAGGTCATTTCGCAAACCTTAACACAACATCCATTGCACATCTGTCCATCTTGGAAAGTCTGTTGCTCTCCCTGAGGTTTCTTCCCATTTTTTTCTCCTGTTAAAGTTTTTTATTTATTTTTATTTTTTTATTTTTAGGGAGTTGTTCCTTATCCGATGCGAGGGTCTAAGGACAGGATGTAGTGTTGCTGTAAAGCCCCTTGAGGCAATTTGTGATATTGGGCTATACAAATAAAATTGACTTGACATCAAAAGCATGTAATGAAAAGGAATGCGAGTCATTTTGTTGCTTAGGAATGAAAAGAGGACCGCGAAAATGAGCTCTTCCATCTAAATATCGGAGGGAAAACACCAATAAAAAAGTACAGTGTTTTGGCCTAGTTCAGGTACCAGTTGTTCCTCTGTGATGATTATCACAAACACACTAACTCCTTCTCGTCCCAGGGCATCATATATCGACGTTGTCGGCAAAGCTTCGATATGTGATGCACAAGGTGTCCTACAGCATCTGTATGAGACGTGCAGATGTTACAAACACTTGAGACGTGCAGATGTTCCAAAGGCTCCAGTGTTAAGCCACAGCCCTGATTTCTGAATATTGAGGACACAGAGGTTCGGGAGTGGTAAGATTGTGGTTAATCTTTGGGTTAAAGTTAGGAACTAGTTAACCCGCCACGCCTCATATAGGTATGGAAGTTGTTGTGAACACATCACGTCTTATAAGACACCAAAGGGTACCTTGCACGTCTTGCATCAGTTTGACACTTTGGCAACAGCATCAGTACATGGCACCGTGGCATGAGAATCAGCTCGACACACACACGTATAGACATAAACTCATCAACACTCCTGGGAGACTGCTGACTGACAGGAGATGGCGGCTCAGGTGTGAACAGGAAGTGTGATCAGGCCCAGAGGGGCTCTGACCGCACATCGGCGTGGCTGGGGGTTAATTTCTCCCCAGGAAGAGCTTGCTTTGTCTGCCTGACCTGTGTGGCTAAACCTCGTGAACTGGTCTTACCGAGCAACAAAGCGGAGCGATGCCTCTGTTCTCCGTGTCGCTGAGCTGGCTGATATAACACAGAGGGAGTTAAGGAGGGAATTGGTTTATAGATTGTGGCCAGCATTTTGATGTTGCTTAATGCAAACAAAGTCTCCTTGAGGGTGTTGTCTGAAGAATCATAGAACAGGTGAGGTTTGAAGTTCAAACCCAGGGGCGGTTGTTTTGAAGACAGCTGTAGCCAGCTGATTTTGACAGCGTGTTAATTACCTGCTAGAGATTTAGAATTGTGTACATCAAAGCTTGGGCTGCACTTCGTTACATTACTCAGGGCTCGTTATGATCATAACTATCCAGATCAACTCTTCACTTCTACGACTATTTTTGTTCCGTCCAAAAC
The DNA here is from genome assembly GCF_029633865.1 of Lampris incognitus. Lineage (NCBI taxonomy): Eukaryota > Metazoa > Chordata > Actinopteri > Lampriformes > Lampridae > Lampris > Lampris incognitus. Next base: position 40,390,117 of record NC_079224.1, on the reverse strand, counting down.
TACTTTTCTGGATGCCACAACACACTGAGGGACTCAATCATTCAAGAGTTCAGCTTGGGTCTGAAGTAACTCAACTAGTACCGGGTCCCTGCTGATCCTTAAAAAGTCTTAAAATAGGGGCATCTGGGTAGCGTGGCGGTCTATTCCCTTGCCTACCGACACGGGGATCGGCGGTTTGAATCCCCGGGCGTCCCTACAGACACAATTGGCTGTGTCTGAGGGTGGCAAGCCAGATGTGGGTATGTGTCCTGGTCACTGCACTAGCACCTCCTCTGGGCGGTCGGGGCGCCTGTTTGGGGGACAGGAGGAACTGGGGGGATAGCGTGATACACCCACGCGCTACGTCCCCCTGGTGAAACTCCTCACTGTCGGTTGAAAAGAAGCGGCTGGTGACTCCACATGTATGGGAGGAGGCATGTGGTAGTCTGCAGCCCTCCCCGGATCAGCAGAGGGGGTGGAGCAGCGACCGGGATGGCTCGGAAGAGTGGGATAATTGGCCGGGTACAACTGGGGCAAAAGGGGTGGGGGGGGTCTTAAAATGTCTTGATTTTCTTCTCTTTTAATTCAAGGTCTAAAAATGTTTTAAAATGTCTGGTATTTTAGGGAGGGAGGCATTAAATATTATTCTGGGGCAGAACGGATGGATTTATATATTTTTTTATTTATTTGTTTGTTTGTTTGTTTATTTATTTTTCGGGTTTTTGTCTTGTTTTAGTATTTCATATTCCACAACAGCCCGCGGCAATTGTTGCAAGCAATGCACAGTGCATTTGCACTAAATAGTACACAGGCTAGACCCCTCCAGGGGCAGTGGGACTGGGAGGCAGTAACTAGCGCGCGACAGATGAGGCGGTAAGCAAAGAAACAAAAAACGGGCAAATGTAAATTCTGTCTGAAATGGCTGGAGGACGACAAATATCGTAGGTGGCTTAAACAACCCAGCAGTTATTACGAGGCACGATGTGAACTTTGTGGCAAAGCATTCAAACTGGGGACAGCGGGTTGTAAAGCCCAACGCTAGCACGTGAGACAGCACGGTGGTCATCGAGTCGTATATGTTGAGCCCGTCGTTAGCTCGGCAGCTCGTGGTAACTTCAGCGCTAATCAGAGTTGTAAAAACCAGGTCCAGAAAGTAAAAAGTCCAAACCACGTATTTGCTCCACTCATGCACTACACCAGCAGATTCTAGTCAACGCCACTCCTCAACCAGGTAGGCAAAACTAGCTAATGAAATCAGCTGGTTTAGTAACATGGGTGGAGCAAATACACGGTTTGGACATTTACTTTCTGGACCTGGTTTTTACAACTCTGGCGCTAATTTGTCTGCTGCAAACGGCGTCCGCCCGAGCTACGGCCTCCGTAACCGCCACTGCTCAGCCGAGCGGTCAACAGACGGCATTCAGCACCTTTTCCCCGACCGCCGCGTGGAAGGCAGAAATGCCGTGGGTACTGGGTGTGCAGAAGGAAGCAGACAACTTCACAGAAGTAGCAGAGAATACTGCAGGGATGACAACACCAACGCTGATAGCAAAATGCAGCACGCTGAGGAGACGAGGGAAGAAAATGAGAGAGCGGTTGCTGGTGCTCGATGGTGAAATCGATTAGACGGCTGATGAGCTGCGACACGTGTCATTAGAGACTCAGCGTCCGTTGACAAATAGGGTCAAGGAAACTGCGGATTGTTTGTGCCGGAGAGGGTCTGAAAAGAAGAGATTGTCAGCTTATGACCTGTCTGTATAGTTCCCTCTTGTGTGTATTTTGATGCGATGGTTTTCCATCTGACTGGGTCTCCCCCTATAGATTTACTTTCATTAATTAACAAGAAGGCTGTTGTCAGCCAATTTGCACAGAAAATTGCTTTTTTATTCATATTCAATAATACTCAACAACAGTGTATACTGTCTAGTTTGTCGATTTTTTTTCCTTTTTGTCATGGAAATGGTATTATTTTCCATTTAGAGGCATAATTAAAAAGGTCTTAAAAGTCATTAAATTAAAGGTGTGCAGATACTCTGTACAGTTAACTTCTCTGTCTGAAGTGAAAGGCACCATCACCTAGCAGACCGCAGACTTCCATTTCGCATGCTTTTACTGCAACTCCACCCATTTCCTGACCCCTTATTCCCCGTACTCTCCGGGGGAATACGCCAGCTCTGTTAAGAAGGCAAGCTTGGCAGAGATTCTGGGTCCTTGTGTCTGGAGCATCACCTTATAATTATACCATGACTGGTGCCCTTCACTTCCCGGCCTCTTCAGCTTACGACCCGATGCTAACCAATCAGCGTGCAAGGCCGGCCCCAGCACGCAAGGCCAAGGGAATCAGGGAAATTTAATTCTGCTGACATGCGGTGATTTACATCACCATCGACCTCCTCCTGCGGCGAATTAATCACCTCCTTCACTCTTTTCCTTCCCTAATTTTCCCCACTTTTTTTTTTTTTTTTTAGGACACACCAATTACAGTGCCAGCGGTGGGTGACACTGGACGTATGTTTGGGAGGGTACACCGGTAATTGTGTTAATCCTGGATGCAGGTTGGCTCCAGAGCCATGTAGTAGAGGTAGCACACAGAAGGGAGCTGTCCTCCCTCCCTGTTGGTGGCTAGCTAAAGTCTCGATTAATTAGGCTCACAGGACCGTGTTTGCATCGCTCCGGTCTCACCGAGGTGTACCCCTGTTCTATAGTAATGAATTCAGAGTGTTTCAGGGTGCCATTACGTGTTACCGCAGCGGTGGCTTTCTGGTAATTGTGTTTGTATACATGCCCTAGTGGAATAGACTCCTCGTTCATGGTTTAAAGGGCTACCACACGGGCACCTCGCCAGCCGGGGGAAAAAGATGTGACCCTGCCAAGCAGACACAGAAGAGAATTGATTTTTGGGTAGGAATACTTTAACACGAGTCTCTTTATTACTCACCGATCTATATACTATAGCTGTATATGCATCGATCCATCCATTGTCCATTTATCAATCTATCCCTTTTTACTGACTACACACTTCTCTGTGCAGTTAAGACATTTCCCTTTGGGATCTAAGGACACGTGGGAAGGTCATGAGTTGAGAGGTGTGCAAAACTGGTTGCAGTGGCCATAATATGATATAGCGTGTGTGTGTTTATGGGTGGGTGCATTATGCAAGTGAAAGCAAGAGGTCTTCTTTGTGATCAGCAGGTGTAAGCGTACTGTTGTTATTGTACGACTGGTGATGATGTGAAAGGCCTTAAGCGGTTAATGATGAGAGCGGAGCGTGTCAGGTCTGTAAAGGCCCAGTTAAGTGGGGTTACACTTTCTATCAAGGGTTCCTATCCAGAGGGGTACAACTTGCGGGGTCATGCACGGTCCAACAACTTCTGTTTGTGCCTCATCTGGCATTGCGGTAAAGGGGGGGGGACACAGACTTCAGTGTCACGCAATGTGTGTGTTGCAATGACTGTGCAAGTGGTTGGAAGTGTGTTTTTGTGTCTCTGTCCACACACACACACACACACACACACACACACACACACACACACATATATGTGTGTGTCCCAGAAGTGCATGCGTGTGCTTGTGTGCCTCTGTGGTTGTGTTTGTGTGTTTTTGTTTGTGTCATTGAGGCTGTGAGAGGTTGAGCGGTGAGGTCACTCAGAGCCAGTAATAAAGCTCATCCGTCAAACCCCCTGTGACCTGAGTGACATTCTCTCGGCTCCGCTCCACTGCTCGCATGCACACTATATGGACCTTGTTTCTGTCATTTGTCAGTTTTCTATTTGCATTCTTTCGCTTCACTCTGGCTTTTCGCCCGCACACTCTTTCGGCTCGTCTGTTCCTCTCGTGGTGAAATATTGATGTGCCCGGAGTAAAGGGGCCTGGATCTCAAAGTAAACATCCAGGGAAAGTGGGCATGTGTCACTTCTTGTTTCGCAAGAAGCAAACGAAAAGGAATTTTCTCGTAGCGCCACGTTGCTAATTTGAGATGCCAACTCGTACCTACGCCCTGCCTGGAATGGAAAACAATAATTACGGTAATAATATCAACATTGGCGCACCAATGTTGATTAATGAATATTTCAGGCAGTACATTAAGCTCACTGCTCTTTAAAATCTTTTGTGGGCATGTGTCAACATGGATTGGTTAGGACTTGAGTGCTTGAGTTTGACGTTTGCTTTAAAAATAAAACCCTCTTCTTACATACCCTGAACCGGGGGGGGGGGGGGGGGGCTAAGAGTACGTCTGTCGCCATCTTACAATGCTGTGATTGCAGCCATTCCCCAATCCTCTGAATAGTACACATGGCCATTGTAACTCTAGTTAATGGTCACAGCAATTTGCATATGAAACCGATGGTTGGTTTCGGTCGTTATGCCACTGTTTATAAAGTTATGTATTTATAAGGTTATGTATAAGGTTATGTATTGTTTATAAGGTTATGTATAAGGTTATGTATAAGGTTATGTATTGTTTATAAGGTTATGTATAGGTTATATATTTATAAGGTTATGTATTTATAAGGTTATGTATAAGGTTATGTATAAGGTTATGTATTTATAAGGTTATGTATAGTTTATATATTTATAAGGTTATGTATTTATAAGGTTATGTATAAAGTTATGTATTTATAAGGTTATGTATAAGGTTATGTATTGTTTATAAGGGTGGGGATACCTGCAGTCAGTTGAGACTGAAGAGGTCACTTAGATGAGTGATGAAACATTTCTAACGTTGTGTCAAGATGTACTGATTAAACTTTTTGTGACTCTTCTTAAACAGTCCCAGGATGAGGGTGTCCGGGTGGTGTGGCGGTCTCTTCTGTTGCCTACCAACACGGAGATCGCCGGTTCGAATCCCCATGTTACCTCCGGCTTGGTCGGGCGTCCCTACAGACACATTTGGCCATGTCTGCAGGTGGGAAGCTTTATCTGGGCATGTGTCCTGGTCTCTGCACTAGCGCCTCCTCTGGTCGGACGCGGCACGTGTTTTGGGGGGAGGGGAAACTGGGGGGGTATAGCCTGATCCTCCCACACGCTACGTCCCCCTGGCGAAACGCGTCACTGTCGGGTGAAAAGAAGCGGCTGGCGACTCCACATGTATCGGGGGAGGCATGTGGTAGTCTGCAGCCCTCCCCGGATCGTCAGAGGGGGTGGAGCAGCGACTGGGATGGCTCGGAAGAGTGGGGTAATTGGCCGGATACAACTGGGGAGAGAATGGAGGAAAATTCCAGGAGATTGCTTGCTATTTTGAAGTTCTTCAGCAATAGCTTGGTTTTTTTCCTTCTCTACTTATTTCACATAAAGGTCTTTAGATGAGGTCCACTGTCTCTCAATGTCATCCCTCATAAATGTTGCTGTTCTGCTTGACAGGTTTATTCTTTTTTTTATGGGTCTAACTGCCAACAGATGGCAAGTGTGTGTTTTGGATGCCAAAGTGCCACTGGGTTGCACACCTTCCCCTGGGGTTCTCAGAGCGCTCACCTCTGTGGCTGCCCGACCACCTTTGTGGCAACCAGGATTTTATTCCATAGAGAATTATGGGAGATTTATACAGGTAAAGATTGAATTTGTTGGCCCTTGCCACCTGTGATTGATCAGAAATGCAATACATATCCTCCCAGAAGAGCCCTGTCTGACCAGAGGTGCCGCTCACTTGTTAGTGGCCAAGAAATATGAGCTTTCCATAGGCTTGTGTGGAGTTGATATCGGTTGTGTCTTGAGTTTCATGCAGTTGTTTGTCGATGGTCTCAACAGTCATACTTTAAAAGGGGACGCACAACAACACCTTGTTTGTGTTTGGAAGTAATTACGACATTTCAAGGAAACCTTTATTCAGACAGAAGAGTTCAATTTTCTCAGTCCTAGTTTAAATGCAACAGGGGAGGAAAAATGAACGTGAATATGGAGGAGGTATAGAAATTGAAAAAAAAGAGAGAGAACAATCCCTGATTCCTTTATCAAAGGGAGAACAGCAATCAAGAGCTCTGGGTCTTGATTTATACCTCCTGTCATGTGCGCCAGAGCTGGTATGAGGTGGGCATTGATTCGGCCATCTGTGGCTGTTGGAGTTCATTTGGATCTGGGTAGGACTCACAATGGATTGGTTAGTGCACAACTTCACCACTTGGGGAGTTTCTTTCTCTACTGGCGAGCCTGCGTTTCTAAAACCGACGTTGCTGCATGGCCACAAAGCAGCTTGTTAAAAGATGCAGAATCAAAGCGTCTTGTGTTCAAAATGAAATTGCTAGCATGTGTTATCTTGTGTATTATTCGTATCAAAAAGGGTCCGCACAGATGGAAGGCCACCTTTCCTAATCCCTGCGACAAAGCAAATTGTGAGGCGCAACATTAGCATCCGTGGTGTGTAGAAGGCTTTCTGATGTGGCGCCAGGTTGCTCCCCAGCGAGAAAGGACTCTGTGAGTAATGACATATTTTCCACATCCGATGAAGGAATCTCATGGGGACACTGTAAAGATTACCTGGTTATAAAGAACCCAAGGTCACTGTCTAATATTAAAGCATGGGATAATAAAGTCTTATCCTTGCTGAGTTTAATTTAAGGTTCCCGGTGGATTCCAGAATCCTCCGGGGGGAGGGGGGCATTGATGAGGTTGCACAACTATGAGAGGAGACATTTCTGCTAACCACAACATGGTGAAGTGCCACAAACCCCGGCCATTGGATGTTATATATATAAATAAGATCTAATATGTACATATTTGATATATTATAGAAGAAGCAATCAGCAAAAACACCATGAAGAATGTTGATTGGTGTAATAGTTGTGATGCCATATGAATCACATAGGAATAACTAATTGCCCTGACCTTTGAATTTACTTATTCCAAGGAAGTGGTGCTTTGTGTATGTAGCGTTATTTTCTTGCAGGAAGTGATTCTCTGAGTGTCTTTATGCATGCTCACTAATCCAGATAAGAAAATCAAAGAAGGTTGAATCAGTTCATCTGGACACGACGTTTAGTGAGAGACACGTGTCATCACTCGTCTAAGTGACCTCTTCAGTCGCAGCTGACTGCAGGTGTCCTCACCCTTATAAACAGTACTGTAGCATAACGACCAAAACCAACAACCAGTTTCACGCCTATTTGCATATGAAACTGATCATCGGTTTTGGTCGTTATGCAAGTGTATTGTTTATAAGGGTGGGGACACCTGCAGTCAGCTGAGACTGAAGAGGTCACTTAGACGAGTGATGACACGTGTCTCTCAATAAACGCATTCACATGAGCTGATTCAACCGTCTTTGATTCTCAGAGTGCTGCAGAGACTCCCCAGCAATTTTTACCCCCAATTTGATACGGTTAATTCAACTACCCCACTCTCCGAGCCGTCCCGATCACTGCCCCACCCCCTCTGCTGATCCGGGGAGGCGGCAGACTACCTCATGCCTCCTCAGATACATGTGGAGTCGCCAGCCACTTCTTTTCACCTGACAGTGAGGAGTTTCGCCAGGGAGACGTAGTGCATGGGAGGATCACGCTATTCCTTCCCAGTTCCCCCTCCCCCCCGAACAGGCGCCCCAACCGACCAGAGGAGGCGCTAGTGCGGCAACAAGGACACATACCCACATCCGGCTTCCCACCCGCGCACACGGCCAATCGTGTCTGTAGGGACGCCTGACCAAGCCGGAGGTAGCACGGGGATTTGAACCAGCAATACCCCGTGTTGGTAGGCAACGGAATAGACCGCCACACCACAATGTAGCCTTATTTTACCATAATTTCACTTACCAGAGTTTACTGTGCACTTTTCTTTCTGTGTGATTATTTTGGCATGCCTTTGGGAACAAAAAGTGGCTGAATGTTGTTCTTTGCCAGTCGTATAAACGAAAAGACTCGAGAGAGTCCATGCAAACATGCAGCAGCTACTTTGGGGGTCCTTGTCATGGGCCCTGGCCAGAGTTTGTGATGAGTTATGTAGGAGCGGAGGGGAACTCCTGTCCTCTCGCTCAACCAGACATTCCAATGGTCTTTTGTTTTCTTGTTCTCTCTCCATCTGTCTTTATCAACCCCTCTCCCTCTCTCTCTCCCTCTCTCTCTCCCTCTCCCTCTCTGGGTTGACTGCCAGGGGGAGATAGTTGCTTTCTGACTTTCATTAAACAGCCGTTGACGGAGCATTCTCTGCAGCCTAAGTAAACGCTCTCCAGACCGTTCGAGGCCGCATTGTTTGGAAATGGATTAGCAGGGTTGGAGGAGTAAAGGAAAGCGAAACCAGGATAGAAAGTGTGAAAGAGACAGAGTGATAGATAGAGATAGAGAGAGAAAGCCAGATCTGGATGTTTGTTTTCCCGCCAGGGCAGCAACGTTATTGGGAATCTTTAAATAGCCGCAGTGAAGTGAACGAACCGTAGAATAGAGAACAAAAAACACCGCCACAAAGACACGAGAGTCTGAGAGAAGTTCTGTTGACGTGTAATGTCCTGACAGGAATTAAATAAAACACAACATAGTCTCCCTTTTCAGTCCTGCTTATCTGGGGCATTAGTGAGGGTTAGAGTGATTTACTGCCGATTGTACTTTGGCAGGTATTTTTATCCAAAAACTGACTTGGTTCCACAGCAACATGTCAGTGACACGTTACATAAAGGTATTTGGCACATAGATGGATGCATAGCTCAGTGTGCCGCAAGACACGGCAGGTGTTTCATCCCTAGTGTGTGTGTGTGTGTGTGTGTGTGTGAATAAACAAATGTGTGCGTTCCTGGCCTACATACTTTGCTTTGGGTGTGGTGCATGTGCATGTGAGACACTAAGTCGCTGATCACTGAAGCTAGGGATCACAACTCTGACATGCCAGCATGTATACTCAGGCTTTCATGGACACACACACACACACACACACACGTACATACACATACTACCTGGCTACCACATGTCTCCTTCAGACCCCGCTGTCACCAGCACAACACCGATGCTGTAGCATGTGATCCCTCCGTAACATGACAGCCTCACCTCATCCTCACTGCAGCCCCGCTCCACATGTATTACTGCCTGCCACAATTGGTCATAACCTGTCACAGCCAGTTACAACCAGTTGGATCCAGTCAGATGCTGTATCCTCATTCCGGTGAGACACGGATGGTAACTCCTGCATCTCCTCAAGCCACGCCGTATGGGGGGGGGGGGTTCATCCTGAGACCCACGGCTGCATGTGGAGGATGCTCACATGGGGCTTCAGTAAGACTGTGTTAAGTCAAGCAGGAGACAAGAGAAGTCGAGAGTTGATATGTCCCGAAACCAGACCTGGTGAATTCGATACACACGTGAAGGCACCGGACCTGTCCATGCTTGTGAATAGTTTTGGTCAAAATGGCGGCTTTGTTGTCCTTCCTGCATGATATTCAGTCATGTCATGACTTTTTATGTCGCAAGGTATAGGCGTTAAATTCAGTTTAAATTAGAGTTAAATTCTACGGCTTGGTCGGGCATCCCTACAGACACAACTGGCCGTGTCTGCAGGTGGTGAGCCGGATGTGGGTGTGTGTCCAGGTTGCTGCACCAGCGCCTGCTCTGGTCGGTCGGGGTGCCTGTTCGGGGGGGAGGGAAACTGGGGGGAATAGCGTGATCCTCCCACGTGCTACGTCCCCCTGGTGAAACTCCTCACTGTCAGGTGAAAAGAAGCGGCTGGCGACTCCACAGGCATGTGGTAATCCGCAGCCCTCCCCAGATCAGCAGAGGGGGTGGAGCAGCGACCAGGACGGCTTGGAAGAGTGGGGGTAACTGGTTGGATACAACTGGGGAGAAAAAAAAGGGGGAGGAGGCTAATTCTACTTGCCCTCAAAGTGTAGAAAAAGACATGCTGTTCAAGTTTTGCAAATTCTTGGGCTGTTTTGTATTGGACACACATTAGATTGTGTGTGATTTCCATTGTAGATTACTTTTGCTTGCTTGCAACTAGAGGGGTGACTTTTCTTGCTCGGGTGATTTCTTCCCGGTGAGCTCGGTGCCCTGATGGTGTGTATATATAAATGTTTTTCTTTGCTCCGTCTATTCTGGGCTTTGAAGAAGCGTGCCAGAGGCAGAGGGGATTTTTCTCCAGCATCCTCTTGACAGCCTGTGTGGCTAGCACAAAACATGTCAGCAGCCTGGGAAAAGGCAATATACCTGGAGTAACTAGGAGGAAGGTTGACTTCACGGTATAGGTGCAGATCCACGTGTTATCAATGAAAAGTTGGCTGAAGAATCGAGGCTCTGTCTCTGCAAAGTTAACTATTTATCGACTTTCTCTTCCAGTTGGCAGCGCTGTCTCTCCTTTGACGGCCCCTTAATACCTAAGGAACATAAACGACGGCATTGGGGCAGCATGGCTCAGGAGGTAGAGCGGGTCATCCAGTAATCGGAAGGTCGCTGGTTCGACCCCCGGCTCCTCTAGAGAGCGTGCTGAAGTGTCCTTGAGCAAGACACTGAACCCCCCCCCCAACTGCTCCGGATGAGCGGGTTGGCGCCTTGCGTGGCAGCCTCCTCCATCAGTGTATGAATGTGTGTGAGAATGTGAGGCGTACACTGTCAAGCACTTTGAGTGGTCGGTAGACTAGGGGGCGCTGTGTAAACGCAGTCCAGAATTACAAGACAAAACGTGACGTGGACTCTTCACCTGGTTTAGAATACAATTCAGTTTCTGCACAGTCCAATTCATTTTTCTCAGGATTTTGTGACAAACCAGTTCATATTGGCTTGGATTTATTTGCTGCTTTAGGATGCAGATTGTTTGTGTTACTTCAAACAGCTGATAAATACAAGACGTGTTGCAGGGTTTGGGGTATATAAAGATAGGAACGTACAAGCAGACTTAGCTAGAATCTAAGTACCATAAAATGAAGCTTGACAGACTTCTTTATATATTCATATGCACCTGAAGTGTACGTCTTGCTTGAGGCCGCGTATTCCTGTGCTTCCTCCGGGGTTGAAAGCGGTCGGCTGGGGCACATAAGTCTGCAGTACACCATTTGCCACACAGAACAAAATATCCTCAACCTGTGATCTCAACCTGAAGTTGAAGAGTGTATGAAATGCGAGGATGCTACTCTGATGTTTTCATGCTGAAGTCAGCAGTAAAGATGTCTACTGCTGCTTTCCATTAGCCAGACACTGTGTTCCTCCAGTAGCTGTAGAAACTCACAACTTTCTATATATGTGTGTGTGTGTGTGTGTGTGTGTGTGTGTGTGTGTGTCAGTTTTGTGTATTGGTGTATTTTGTGTATTTGTATACCGGTGTAACTTGATAACGTGACACGTTCATCTTAATTGTCTTGCGTTGCATTCTCTTGTCGCTTATGAGCACAGATCTTGAAGTAAAATGTGAATATGTGAGTACTGGTTCAGCGGCCTCTACTCTGTGACACACAGCGTACACGGAGAATCCCCTCCGTACTTCAAGGCTTCACAAAGCGTCCGTGCTATCGTATTGACACTAGGTCTCTTTTAATTCCCATTGTCACTTTCACACAAACCGCCTCCCTCCCGCTCCCTCCAACCCGGCCCCTGTGGTTTTATCTTGCTTTCTCATGAAGGAAAAAAAAAACAAAAACAAAACTCCAATGCTTTTTATTATGTATTTGCCTTCCTTCCTGTTTGCTTGAGCTGTTCAGCACTTTATGTTATTAAAGCAGGATTTTGGCAGAGCCGTCGCTAGCCCACAGCGGTAATTACTGGGGATTTGCATAGCTGCCTCCAACTCGGGCGCCTTGAAATGTTATTACTACGGCCCGTCTCATTGGCGGCGCACAGGGAGCTTCTCGCACAGCCTCTGTGTCTTTGCTCGGGCCGCTGCAGTGATAGTCAGCTCATATCCCAGCCGGGTCCTGGGGCAAGAGACCAGATGTACAGAGCAAGGGAGGAAACAAGTGAAGGATGATAAAAGGAAAACCATAAAAGAAAAACATGCAGCTTGAAGCGGGTGTTTTTTTCTCATGTTCTTCCATCTTTATTTTTTCTTTATTTTTTTTCTGTAAGCGTGGTCAAACAACATATCCGACTGGAAGCGTTTGCTGCCGACACTGAGAAATGAGGAGATCAGGGCGTCCGGGTAGCGTGGCGGTCGATTCCGTTGCCTACCAACACGGGGATCGCCGATTCGAATCCCCGTGTTACCTCCGGCTTGGTCGGGCATCCCTACAGACACAGTTGACCGTGTCTGCGGGTGGGAAGCCGGATGTGGGTGTGTGTCCTGGTGACTGCACTAGCGCCTCCTCTGGTCGGTCGGGGCGCCTGTTTGGGGGGGGGGGGGCTCCTCACTGTCAGGTGAAAAGAAGCGGCTGGCGACTCCACGTGTATCAGAGGCATGCGGTAATCTGCAGCCCTCCCCGGATCGGCAGAGGGGGTGGAGCCGCAACCGGTACGGCTCGGAAGAGTGGGTTAATAGGCCAGATACAATTGGGGAGAATGGGGGGGGGGGGATCGTCCTCTGACATTCTTTGGTAGGAACGCTTGCCTGGTATTCATGTATCCCCATTGCCCCCAGACAAAAGAAGGGCCACAGAGGGACTGCCCGGGGCCTGGGTTTAGATGGAGCAATTCAGATATGAACTAGTCTGAGATATGAGAAAAGTACTGAAGTCACCGAGGCTTACACAGCCTTTATTCCACTATTGATCCCGTCCCCTCTCCGTTTCCTTCCTGCTCTGCCATTTTCTCCCATTATGACACCCACAGACCCAGACACACCGCGGCATTATCGCCTGTCATCTCCACGCCCGCTTCCTCCCCCTCTCCTCTTCGCTTGTGTGCGTTGTGGTGACTACTAGTGATGTCTGTGAGTGTCGCAGTGCGTCCTGACACCGGTCTCCGCCGGTCAAAAGTTAACTCCGTGTTCTGGGTCGGCAGCTTCTCGGAGGTCAGATCCCAGAAAGCTGCTCATTAATGAGCTTGGATTGTGTAGCGCTGCACCTCAAGTTGACACCACACATCACGGGAAAAAAAATCTACTTGAGACTGCACAGACACTGTTAGGTGTGCGTGTGTGTACACACACACACACACACACACACACACACACACACACACACACACACACACACACACACAGAAACACAGATAAGCCTCTGCATGATTGTTCCTGTCCTGCAGCTGAAGCAGTATTCTCTCTCTCTCTCTCTCTCTCTCTCTCTCTCTCTCTCTCTCTCTCTCTCTCTCTCTCTCTCTCGCTCGCACCTCTCGCCCTTTCTCAGGGAGTCAGCAGGGAGCAGGGTGGTCTGTGTGGGCTCCTCTCTGGGTGTGGACTCCTTTCCAGCAGCGGCTTATCTGCAAGTGCTCAGGCTCAACTAATTGGCATTATTAAACTGGCTAGCTCAACCAGGATATAATGGGAGGTGCTGTGGGGGTACAAGCGGAGATTCGTGCACATCTGTATCTGTGTTTCGTGTCTGTGTGTGTGTCTGCGAGCACACAAAGGCATGTCTGCGTGCAAGCCTTTGCCTGCGCGGGCCCGCGTTCCTGAGTGTGTGTGTGTACGTGTGTACGTGTGTTGAATTTAATGCAGGCAGCTGTCAATTTCAATCAGCAGTGCGCGTGGCGTGCCTGGGGCCCAGGTAGCCCAATTAACTGGCAGACACGCTTGACATGCGCGCAGAAGCCGGGGCCGATCTCCCCGTACTCAAACGGGGCTGTGGCAGAGGAGGCGCTAAATGCATCGGTGGTCGATGTGTGAAGGGCGAACGCGGTTGGGAGTCGCTGCTGAGGCAGAGATTGCATCCCCCTGCCAGGGAATCGATAGACTTGGGGGGGGGGGGGCAGGAGGGTGGTGGAGCAGGGTGGGGCAGGCTAATCGTCAACTTGGAACGGCCGGGGGCAGAAAAGAACGGTACATAAAAACGTCCTCCCGTCTCTCCCTCGCCATGTTGCAGGGCGGCAAGATCCCGGTGAGGTGGACGGCGCCAGAAGCCATCGCTTACAGGAAGTTCACCTCAGCCAGCGACGTGTGGAGCTACGGCATCGTCATGTGGGAAGTGATGTCGTTCGGAGAGAGGCCGTACTGGGACATGTCCAACCAAGATGTGAGTTTTTTTGGTTTTTTTTTTTCTACTAAAATAAAATCTGAACACTAAGAAAGACTGAAAGAAAAGATGTTCAGTTTGAAAGTGGTTTCCTCTTTTCTCAACTTTTTTAACTTCCTTGCCATAAAAACAAGGTTTGAAATCTGGACGGACCGTCCCTCCAGATACTTGAGTTGAAACACGATCTCCGCACACACGTGGTTATATTATCTCTGTACCCCATAGATTGACTATCGAGGATAATTCATAAGGGAGGAAGCTGCAATAAATTATAGGTTTTTATCATTTCCATCACCATCTGAAAGTATCATCACTGAAGATGTCCTTGATTTTGACTTTGAAAGCAGACCTATTATGGCACAGTCTCACACTACTCACTCGTCCTCCTTCCTGGCCAAGGCTTAGGAGAGCTGTGAATGATTGCTGAGAGTCCTGCTTTGTTCTCGGTGTCCGTTTGGACAAAGTCCACACACATGCATGCGCACACACATGTATAGACACACACACACACAAATACACAGGATTTGGACAAAGTCCCACACTAGGAGGTCTCTCTCCTCAAGCCCCCCCGCCAGTCAGCAAGCTAGCCAGCCATCAGGCCTCTATGGACCTCACTCCAGCAGGACCGTCCAACCCAGCAGATGTTGCCTCAGTGGGCCAGCAGTATACACTGCCTGGTGGGACGAACGCTGAGAGAGGGACTGGCATCGCTCAGCATGGCCGGCTGCTCAGTCCACACACACAACTGTGCACACACACACACACACGCAAAAACACTTCTCCATATGCACCATTTGTCAAGATTCTGCTGAATTGCGCTCGTCTCAGCAGTGGAGTTGGCGTCCTATAGCGTGGCTCCGCCTTTAATGATAGTATCTTTTACACTCAATCTCACTCCAGAGCTTTATCTCCCAACTATGCGTCACTAAGGAAAGATTATATCTCTAAACAGCATGGCTAACAATGAGGGCTATATCTATCAATGTGCAGTTTGGCAGTCCATACACTCTTTGTTCTCCAAAGTTAACCGACAAATGGTTGCACAACTGCAGAATGAACACCTCCTTTGTATTGCAGTCATTGCCAAATGTTAATTTATATAGCTGGAAAATTTCCCACAAGCCTACTTTTTAAACCTTTTTGTCTCTTCTCTCTTGTGGTACTCCTACTACATTGAAAGTTTTCGTCACAGCTCCTCTTTAACAAGGCTTGTGCCGTCTCTCTGAGGCATGTGTCAAGTGGCTGTATTTCACAATGTTAATTATATGCTCTCTGCTCATTCCCCAGACACTTCTTTCTAGAGTGACACTGACTTTTCTCCCCCTGGTCTGTTTCTCCCCTCCCTTCCCTCCCTCGCCTCACTTTGTCCTCTCAGAGTGACATGTGATTGGCTAGAGTCAAGGGGAAGGGCACGTCAGCCTGAGTGCCAAATATCCCCCGAGTGACCAGCGAGTGGTTTTGTGTGTGTGTGTGTGTGTGTGTGTGTGTGTGTGTGTGTGTGTGTGTGTGTGTGTGTGTGTGCAGGATGTTCTTGTTCAGCTATAATTGTGAGGACCAATTTGAGTGTTTAGCTGTCAGAGTGAGGAAATGTATGCAAAGTTGGGGCATTTCAGCCAATCCACACGACTTCAAGGGGCTATTTTAGGGTTGGGATTTGAGATTAGCGTTAGGATCAGGATTAGTTAAAAACTAGGGTAAGGTTTAAGATCTGGCATGTAGTCAGTGAGGGTCCTCACAAGTATAGAAAAACAACTGTGTATGTGTGCTGTGTGTCTGTGGGAGAGGAGCGAGCGAAAAGTGGAAAGGCGGTTGAAGCAACTAGTCAGATTAGCAGCATCATTTACCACTAAAACTTCACAACACCTCTGAATAATCGATTTAGGCTACTTTCGACACACACATTGCTCACAATTCATAAGCCCGACATAAACACCAACCATCTGGTCCTCCAAATAGAATGACAGGTGCTACAGAAAATGCTTAGAATCAGCTTTAATTACCGTTTCACTCAGGTCAGTTGATTTTTATTTTTGACAGGTTCAATATCATCCGTTACAACGTACAACATCTGTTATTTTAACCACCATCTGCAGGTGATCAATGCCATTGAACAGGACTACCGTCTGCCACCGCCCATGGACTGCCCCAGTGCCCTGCACCAGCTGATGTTGGACTGCTGGCAGAAGGATCGCAATGCCCGGCCCCGTTTCACCGACATAGTCAGCACCCTGGACAAGATGATCCGCAACCCCACCAGCCTTAAAGCTGTGGCCAACATCCCTGCAGTGTGAGTTTAAACACTTGTGCAGCTATGCGAAGGTGCATACAAACACACACACAAACACACACACCAAAACCATCCAACCAGCTCATTGCTGACACCCTTACCTTTTTATCCTCGCATGAAATAAATATAGATTCAGCACTGTTTGTTGTATCACACCTCAGCATTCGCTGCTGTTTCTCTCTGCTGCTTGAAAGTCACACACTCTCTTTCTTTGACACACACACACACACACACACACACAGTACACTCCTTGTCCACAGTCTCCTTCTCGCCAACTGCTCCTTGTTAAATTTTACATTGAAAGCCCCGCACCGTTCTTCTTCTCATTCCTCTCTCCTTCTCTCTCCCTCCCTCCTTTTGTCCTTGCGTCTCCCCTCCAGGCCTTCCCAGCCACTGTTAGACCGCTCCATACCAGACTTCAACACCTTCAGCTCGGTGGAGGACTGGCTCGCTGCCATCAAGATGACCCAGTACAGAGACAACTTCCTCAACTCAGGCTTCACCTCTCTGCAGCTGGTGGCTCAGATGAACTCAGAGTGAGTCACCCTACCAGTGAACAAATCTTTCTTTTTTTTTCTTTCCAAAACCAGGCAACATGCACCATTTGGTTGACACTGCTAACCAGAACACTCTGCAGTACCACAAATATATCTGTGCACACAAGCAGGAGTCAAACCCTTAACCTTGGTAGTGTTGGTGCGGTGGTCTACAAGTTAAAGGTAAACAGTGTAGTTTTGCCACTACAGGCGCCACAAAGCAGTGGGTCCCTGTATTGTTTGTATCATGTGTTCTTCCAGCACGAGCAGGAACGTGCACAGCATGAGCATGGGGTGACCTATTACACGTATCTGCGGGAAAAAAACACAAAAGTCGGTTACTACCAAACCAGAAATCGAGCCACATAGGGCGGCACGGTGGCCCAGTGGTTGGCGCTGTCGCCTCACAGCAAGAAGGTCCTGGGTTTGAACCCCAGGGTTGTCCAACCTTGGGGGGGGTCATCCCAGGTTGTCCTCTGTGTGCTGTTTGCATGTTCTCCCCGTGTCTGCGGTGGGTTTCTCCGGGTGCTCCACTTTCCCCCACCATCAAAAGAAACATGCATGTTGGGGTTAGTACTCCTGTCTGTGCCCCTGACTAGGACAATGGGAAAAGAACTGGGAGTTGGTCCCCGGGCGCTGCTCCTAGCTACACAGATCACAGCTAGGATGGGTTAATTTGCAGTAACCGGATTTCCCCAAGGGGATTAATAAAGCAAACTTAATAAAGGAAGCTTAACTTTGATATGCATTCACAAAATAAGAAGAAACAATCAAGTCAAGTCAATTTTATTTGTACAGCCCAATATCACACATTATAAATCTGCCTCAGAGGGCTTTACAGCAACACGTTGTCCTGTCCTTAGACCCTCGTATCGGATAAGGAACAACTCCCTAAAAAAAAACCTTTAACAGGGAGAATAAATAGGAAGTGCTCTCGGGGAGAGCAACTGAGGAGGAGTCTCTCTCCCAAGATGGACGACGTGCAATGGATGTTGTGTTTACACAATTTACACAATACAACATTGGAAGAGGGTAACAGAATTATAATGGAAGCATAAAATATATGAGGAATGTGATGAGGAGGATGCCAAGCAGTGTCCAGACGCCACCGGAACAGCCAAATAGAAGAAAAACATCAACAAGAGAATTATATCAACCGCCGACAGCAAAGTTCCTGCCCCAAAGGCAAAAACAGAAAAACCTGACCGTAATGTAGAGTGAAGAAAACAGAAGGATAAAAGAGTGGATGGAGGAAGTCCTGGCTGACGTTCAACAACGCTTGGAAATTGTTCCCCGATTTCAGCATCAGGCATCCTCAAGACAAAATCCTGGGCAGGAAAATAGTGTCTATAAATATCTAAATACTTAATTTTGTAGGTGTGAGTACAAATATGGGCGGCATGGTGGCGCAGTGGTTAGCACGGTCGCCGCACAGCAAGAAGGTCCTGGGTTCGAGCCCCAGGGTAGTCCAGCCTTGGAGGTCGTCCCGGTTCGTCCTCTGTGTGGAGTTTGCATGTTCTCCCCGTGTCTGCGTGGGTTTCGACCCACAGTCCAAAGACATGTAGGTCAGGTGACTCAGCCGTACTACATTGTCCCTAGGTGTGTGTGTGTGTGTATGTATCAGCCCTGTGTGATGACCTGGCGGCCTGTCCAGGGTATCTCCCCGCCTCTCGCCCAATGACTGCTGGGATAGGCTCCAGCTTCCCCGCGACCCTGAGAGCAGGATAAGCGGTTCAGATAATGGATGGATGGAAGGATGGAGTGCAAATGTTGTGTAAGGACAGGTAAAATCAAACTCACTATAATAAATTAACAAAACACCTATAACTGTAACATGCAGATTTTGATGTTGTATCATCTCATTTATGATAATCTGTGCTAATGAAGAACAGCTTAGATTTAGCTGAGCACTATTAAGCCAACATAGAATAACGTCACATACACTTTAGAATAATTAGCAGTGACACTAAATAGGCTAACTGACATACTTTGAGCAGTATACTGGTGTTTGCCGGGTGTAGGGTCTCTAACTGTTTACCTCGTCTGGAAACATCTGCTGTTCACCACACAACTAATTTATTGCCTGCTAGCCAAAGAAGAAAGTGTATTTTCCTCCCAAGACTTCATGTTGTCAGTTAAGTGAAAGGTGAATGAGGTTTGACGCTCCTTCCACTTACGTACAACTCGTTCAGCGACTGGCAGCAGCAGCGTGCTGATGTAACGTGACGAGCCAACAGTAAAAAGAGCAGAAGAAGAACACTGTCAGTCATAAATAAAGCCACTTTAACAACGTTGCAAAATATGGCTTTGCGAATTACTTATGAGGGGGACAATTTATGGAACAATTTATGGAACACGTTTATCAGGCTTCAAGGTCACACACACACACACACACACACACGGTGTGTTTTGGTGAGAAGTTCTGAATGTAACAAAAAACCTGAATGTGTTTAAAAACCTACATTCGGTACTTTTGAGCAAAGCGGGTATACAAACACACAGCATGCCATGTACACAAAGAGACCTACTTTTTCAAGCTGAAGTGTGTAACTTTCAAAAATTATCTAGTTTTTCAAATTCGTGACCCCTGATTCATTATTCCTCATGGCCAATGTGGGTAAGATGGAAGCAAATTCTGTTTTTTTTTGGGGGGGGGGGGGGGGGGGGGGGCTTTTCTCCCCTATTGTATCCGGCCAATTACCCCACTCTTCTGAGCCGTCCCAGTCACTGCTCCACCCCCTTCTTTTCACCTGACAGTGAGGAGTTTCACCAGGGGGACGTAGCTGCTAGTGCAGTGACCAGGACACATACCCACATCCGGCTTCCCACCTGCAGACACGGCCAATTGTCTGTAGGGGTGCCCGACCAAGCTGGAGGTAACACGGGGATTCAAACCACCGATCCCCGTGTTGGTAGGCAACGGAATAGACCGCCACGCTACCCAGATGTCCACAAATTCTGTTTTAATTGAAAATGATACAAGCTCTGAGTTAAATTTTGAAAAATACATAAAACCTTTCCAACTATCCATTTTAAACATATTCTTGTTTTTATTCTTGAATATTTGTGGAATACAACTGCGAGTCGTGCAGAACAGTATGCTTTCAATTGTACTGGCGTAGCATGACTAATAGATGTGGCTGTCCTCTCAGATAAATAAAAACATTCACTGAATTCCTGTCTAGGCTTGTGAGTTGTTGGGGGTTTGGGGTTTAAAGCCACTGCAGCAGCTATCCACATTGAAATTGTGTACAACGCCCTTCACTATATGGGAAAATGTACTGCTATGAAATCATTTTCAAAACCACATTATCCTAACATGATGATTCTCTATTCAATAATAATTCAAATTCCAGTCAACAATTTCCGTAATTTCCCTCTCCATCTCTGTCTCCAGGGACCTGCTGAGGATAGGAGTAACCCTGGCGGGCCACCAGAAGAAGATCCTCAGCAACATTCAGTCCATGCGGGTGCAGATAAGCCAGTCGCCAACTACTATGGCATGACTACAGGGGGCGCTGTGCCACGGAGCGGGCAGCATTCGGAGGACCAACAACAACAACAGCAGCCCCCGAATGACCCCCGACCCGTCGGAACGCGCCAGGGTGGAGACTATCGTCCTAATCTAATTCTAATATCATAACAACTGGAGACCAGGGTTCATACTATCACATGATTTACGACTAGCATTACGCTTTGCCTAAACCGAGCTATCCACACCAGGAGTTCAGGGTACAGACTCAGTACTGTCTCACCACTCATCCAGATCTGGAAGAACGGCGTCAGTCGCTGCACTTAAGGTTTGCTGTTTGTTTCATCATACGCTGGAACACAATCACAGGGAGCTTCTCGCAGCGCCAGACTTCACAGTGGAACGACTGTATACTTCATTGCGTGTGTACTCGATATTGTACTACTATGTTATCCGGACTCGGGAGTTGTTTAATTTGTCGACAGACCCGTGAGATTATTTAGAAACGACTCGTGGATATCCGCTAATCACCCGTCATTTCTGACCGAGGGGCATCTTCGCCGTGTGGAACGAGGATGCCCTGGACTTGCCATAAACAATCCAGAGATAACCGATTCTAGACAAAAAGCAATTATTAGTAGGGACAGTTAAGGGAGAGAAGAGCACAGGTATGCAATACCATTACCGACTTCCACGTCATCGTTTGCTCGTTTCATACGTTTGGAATATGTATACGCAGTGAAAAATTGTTTTTTTTTTTTTTTTACATCTTTGTCCTCTTTTTGTTTCTTTGTTTGTGTTTGATCACTATAGCAGGAACATACCCCCCCTCCCCCTCCTAATTTTAACTTTAATACTACCTGTGGAGCTTTAGGGGAAAGGCCCGCCGGAGGGCTCCTCGACCAGCCCCACCCAGATCCAGAGAATATGTATATGTTTTATCACTTGCTAAATATGAATATATCTTTCAGAGTAAACCTTCATATTGAAGGTGACGTGTATGAATACGTATGTACAGAACTCCCTCTGCTTGCATTTTTGGCAAAGATGTGTTAGTTGACTGGATTGTTACAGACACACGTGTGTAGATTTCCCCCTTCAGATGACTTAACAATAGGCACTGTGTTGTTTGTCGCCCCCAGCCCCCCACCCCCCCCTTATTCCGGCGGGGGCACGAGGACAATCCTGGTCAAACTCTTAACTTTGACCTCGGGCGGGGATTGTGAAACGAAATGTGTACAAAGAACTCTTATCGTAGATCTATATGAAAAAAATTTGCTGTAGGAGAAAAAAAAAATGATTGACAGAATGTCCATCCTTTGGAGATCATGTTAAATGTGGGTGTACCCATGCTGTCTCTTGCTGGTGAGCACTTACTTGTACAGATTTTTTTTTTTCCCTCTCTTTCTGATCTGTTGCTGTTTGAATTGGGAGACCTTGGCACCATGCAGACTGGGGAAGGAAAGTCTTCGCCTTGGCTGGCCCGAATCCATGGTGAGTATCTGCCAGCGACACCGTAGAAACTCACAAATTGCTGTATATCGGGCAGATTTTACTTTTAGCAAATAGAGTTTGTCTGTCCAGTCGGGCGCTCGATGAGCACGGTCAAGGCAGGGTTTCTGCAGGTAGCAGGAAATGAACGGGGGAGTCGGTAATCAAGGCACCGGGGACTGGAGTGGGTCGGCGTCGTCCCTCTTCACTGTGAGAATGAACATCTGGGCTGAGGTTTGCCAGCAGACGCCTGATGCCTTCCTGATGAACACGCAGGCTTAAGCAGCCCTCACAGGCACGCCGCTGCTGATGGTCTAGCACAGTCCCCTGCAGAACGCTGATGCTAAACCACTAATGCATGGACTCTGTGCTGCTGCCTGTATGTGCAGGCATGCCGAGAGTAAAGGTTCCAGTGC
The DNA here is from genome assembly GCF_029633865.1 of Lampris incognitus. NCBI lineage: Eukaryota > Metazoa > Chordata > Actinopteri > Lampriformes > Lampridae > Lampris > Lampris incognitus. The sequence goes on along the minus strand of NC_079224.1, from coordinate 40,367,934 downwards.
CTCGGAGTTTTACGCTTATGAAAATCTTACCACAGCATTTATCTGCCAGAAATTTTTTTTTTTTAACGTCCAATTTCATTCTATTGGATTTGGGGATGTCTTCGGCATTCACCAGGCATTCCATGGGTGACTGACTATGAAATTGCACAGCAGCATTTTGGAAAGTAGGACTTGAAATATATTTTCGTCTGGCACAGATAGTTCTGGATTGTGTACAAGGTTGATTTCTCATTTTTGTTTATCTTGGCCGAGTGGTCTGGCACACTGTTTCTCAACTGGTGGGTCACGACCCAAAAGTGGGTCGCGGAATCGTTCTGAAATGGTCGTGGAGTGTGTGGTCAAAAAAAAACAACTTCCATTTTAACACTAGCAAAGCAGACCCTTTAATTCTGCATCGCATCTGAGTAGCATGGCGGTCTATTGCGTTGCCTACCAACACGGGGATCGCCGGTTCGAATCCGTGCGTTACCTCCGGCTTGGTTGGGTGTTCCTACAGACACAATTGGCCGTGTCTGCGGGTGGGAAGCCAGGTATGTGTTCTGGTCGGTCGGGGCGCCTGTTCAGGGGGGAGGGGGAACTGAGGAGAATAGCGTGATCCTCCCACGCACTACGTCCCCCCGGTGAAACTCCTCACTGTCAGGTGAAAAGAAGCGGCTGCCGACTCCACATGTATTAGAGGAGGCATGTGGTAGTCGGCAGCCCTCCCCGGATCGGCAGAGGGGGTGGAGCAGCGACCAGGACGGCTTGGAAAACTGGTGGGGGGGGGGGGTCCAAAAAAGAAAAGAAACAATTCTACATCAAAGCAAAGCAAAATATTGTTTCATCTGCAAACATTTGCCGCAAAAGCGGCAAATGTTTGCAGATGAAACAATATTTACTACCTAATTTTAATGTAAAAGCTTTTAAGCTGTAATCTATCTTGGTTTTTTTTAATATAAAAAACACAACCGAATCAGTTTCATCACTTGTTGTAGAAAAGGAGTTTATGTGATAATTTATCAGCCAGCAGATGCTCAAGCCTTTCCTCTCTGTAGTCAAAACGGAGGAGTGGCTCCTTGCCATTGTTGCTCTGAAAAAACCTCCGACCAGAAGCTCTCAATATTCAGGTTTCTGCCACCATATAGACCACGAGCACATCCAACGAAAGCTCTTGGTTCATTCATAGACCATCGTGGACGCTGTGCACCTGGTCACAGTACTAGTCCCTGACGTGTGTCAGCATGTCTGTGTCAAGTAAGAAAAGGAAGCTGCCGAGCTTACTGCATATTTTTGTTTTGGCATGATCAGTTGGAGCCGTTTGTTAGAATAGGATGTGAATGTAGCCTACCTGTTCTGCACCCACCGTCTGTTCAGCCCAAATCACGCCGTCTCACACCGTCGCGTGTCTCATCTCGTGTTGCTGATCCATCAGAATCTAGTAGCACGGCGAGGACTTCTTGTGTATTCCTTTAGTCGTAGCCATGGCAAAGGGTTATTCAAAAAATTGTGCCGTGTGGGTGGCGTGGCAGTCTATTCTATTGCCTACCAATATGGGGATCGCCGGTTCGAATCTCCTCGTTACCTCCGGCTTGGGCAGGTGACCCTACAGACACAATTGGCCGTGTCTCCTGGTGGAAAGCCGGATGTGAGTGTGTGTCCTGGTCGCTACACTAGCACCTCCTCTGGTCGGTCGGGGTGCCTGTTTGGGGGGGAGGGGGAACTGGGGGGGGAATAGCGTGATCCTCCCACGCGCTACGTCCCCCTGGCGAAACTCCTCACTGTCAGGTGAAAAGAAGCGGCTGGCGACTCCACATGTATGGGAGGAGGCATGTGGTAGTCTGCAGCCCTCCCCGGATCGGCAGAGGGGGTGGAGCAGCGACCGGGACGGCTCGGAAGAGTGGGGTAATCAGCCGGATACAATTGAGGAGAAAAGGGCGGGGGGGGGAGGGGGGGGAAATCAAGCTTCATCATCAAACAAGCTTCATCGTCATCATCACGCTATTGTTGTGAGGGCATATCAGTTATAAGTTGTACGAAGTTAGTTTCGATTTTTGCCATTTAGACCGACGGCACCTGCAGTCGGCATGAGGAGGCCGCTCACACTTGGGTGGCGGTGCACATTCACGTATTGCGGCCGGGGCGGTCGTCAGCAGTTGAAGTCGGTCCTAATTTTAAGGCCGCGTGCATTTAAATCCCAAATATTCAGGAAAAGTCATGAAAGAGTGAGTCTCTTGCGTTTTTACATTTGGAGAAGCCTTTTTTTTAAGGGCCTGCATACACGGAGTGAAAAGAGCCCGTGGAGAAGGCCTACTACTCCGTTTATCATATTAAGTGTGTAAACACAGTTATGATTTTCATGCAGTTATGAGGGTCGTGCTCATCAGTTTATTAGTCAGGACCAGTTTGTTGTTGTTAGACTAATGTGCTCTGAATGCAGGGATGACAATATTTGTTTGTGATGATAGTGTGTGTATGTGTGTGTGCGCACGCACGCTGGCCCATTTTTGAGAAATAAATACGCTTGGTTTGAAATCTATAAAAGTGGGTTGCAACTTAATGACCATGGGAAAATGTGGGTCCCGGGGCCAGACCGGTTGAGATCCGCTGGTTCGATTGTGCGGCGGTTGGTCTGCAGGTTTTGACGGCGTCTTTAGTCGTGCCAGGTGGCCGGGTTACGGCGCCCCGGTGATAACTAACTGTGCGTTCTCTCTCTGTCTTATTTGCCTGCTGGCCTCTTGCAGGTCCCTTATTAATCCGGACTGTGGGAAGGAACTGTCGCGGTGAGTTATTCGGTTATTTCAACGACGCACGAAACCGTGCCAATACCCTCGGCCGTTTAAAAAAAATGAAAGGGGGAAACGAGTCCAAGCAGCAAGCACAGAAAAACAACCCCTGACCACTGCAGCGACGCCCTGCAGAACCTCCCTAATCTGATGTTGGTGACGCTGCTGCAGGCGGAGGTCTGAAGTCACCATGTGAGGAGGAGGCGGACACATGACTGAAGACACTGCTAAACCACCTTGCATCCAAAATTAGAAATTGATGGCAGGCTCATTAGCAGATTATTAAGTATACTCACCCCCCTCTACCCGTCCTCCCCCTCTGTCTGTCCTCCTCTCTCTCTCCGGCTGCTCCTGCTGGCTGGCACCTCTCCAGCTCGTTTATCCTGGGTGTAACCAAGCTGTCCGGGGCCGGGGCTACGCCGCGTAGGGTCCGGGCCGGAGAAATGGTTGTCTCCGCGCTCCAGTGGGCCCAGGCAGGGGACCAGACACCTGCCGAACCCCCGCCCCGCCCCGCCCCATGTGATAGGCGTCTGATCAGCCGCAGGGAGGGAGACTGATGGGGCTGTCGCAAAGCGAACGCGTGGCACGAACAGCTTTTTTAGGGCTTGGTGTTTTTTTCTTCTTCTGTGCTCGCCGACGTTTGTGTCTCGGATTCACCGCTCGGAAATGTTGTGCGACGCGTTGCCCAAATGTCAAGTTTCCACCAGGGTTAATGAAGTATGGACCCGGTCTCGAGTCTGGTCTCAAGTCCACGTTTTGAAGGTGTCATCGCAGGCTTCACGGCGTAACGACTCGGCCTCGACTCGGTCTCGGACAGTGAGGACTCGTGATAATTGTTCAGCACTGCTCTCGAGTACAAGACTTATTTACCTTTTTTCATTTGTGAAGCGGCATGTCAGACTTCCCCTGAGGGGATCGGCGAAGTACAATCTAATCGAGTTTGTTTCTTTTTATTATTATTAATTTATGACTCCGACACGCCGGAGAATTGGATTCTGAAACATTCCTTCCTTGAGGAGGAACGGAAAGAGCCCAAAATATTACAGTGTGGAGAACTGTTGAATTTTACTACGGTGGTAGACTCTTCCAGTTACAATCGTGGCGTTTAATTGGGACCGGTCTGGTGTCAGTCATTTCAGCCCCTTTATTCATTTATTTATTTATTTATTCATTCATTCATTCCCCACTCTTCCGAGTCGTCCCGGTCGCTGCTCCACCCCCTCTGCTGATCCGGGGAGGGCTGCAGACTACCACATGCCTCCTCCCATACATGTGGAGTCGCCAGCCGCTTCTTTTCACCTGACAGTGAGGAGTTTCGCCAGGGGGACGTAGCGCGTGGGAGGATCACGCTATTCCCCCCAGTTCCCCCTCCCCCCCAAACAGGCACCCCGACCGACCAGAGGAGGCGCTAGTGCAGCGACCAAGATACATAACCACGTCCGGCTTCCCACGCGTAGACACGGCCACTTGTGTCTGTAGGGACGCCCGACCAAACCGAAGGTAACACGTGGGTTCGAACCAGCGATCCCCGTGTTGGTAGGCAACGGAATAGACCGCTACGCTACCCGGACGCCCCAGCCCTATCAGTTTGACTAATACTCGACAAGCTTCGATCTTGGACTTGACTCAAACTCATCCCCCTGAAAGACTTGGTCTAGACTTGGGCGGTCTTCAGTAAAAGGCTAGTTTTCACACAGTTTCAGTGGTTTAGTTCAGGGTTAAGGTTAGGTATTCAGTAGCGAGGCTGTCCTACAGTGGGTTGGCTGTCTTTGTCTAAACACGTGATTTCTGAGAGAACGTCTGTGGCGTGTCTCCCATCAGCCTCGAACAAGTGCCTGGTGACAGCAGAGTAACGCCACCTACTGTTCAACTCAAAATCAGCAAAACTAATGTTTTCTACCCAGTAACACATTTTGTACGAAGTGTGACTTTCTAGTGAGTGTACGTTTGTGTTTTATCGCACTTTAAGTTGCAACATTGCTTCAGAACCTTTATTACTCGGTTATCGTTGGTCGTGTCCTTGAGAGGGAGGGTTCAGCTCCTGGGCTCACAGAGTCGGACAGACTGGTGGACGTTTCTTTTGTCTGCGTGCAACTTGAGGCTACGTTGCACGGTGAGCTCAGCCCGGCTTGGCTGACTTTCTTAATGTGCCAGTTTCTCTTTACCAACATTATCACAAGAACACGCCAAATCCTAAAAATTAGACTATTTCGAATTGTTCGTCCGTAATTCGCCTATCCCTCTTCTTCTGTGGTGGAAGATGGCAGTGTATTACAGAAACATAATTCAAAACTATTATCTAATTTTTAGATTCAACTTTGTTAGCCTAATGTTAACAGTGGGGGCGTCCGGGTAGCTTAGCGGTCTAGTCCGTTGCCGACCAACACGGGGATCGGCAGTTTGAATCCCCGCGTTACCTCCGGCTTGGTCGGGCGTCTCTACAGACACAGTTGTCCATGTCTGCAGGTGGGAAGCCAGATGTGGGTATGTGTCCTGGTCACTGCACTAACGCCTCTGGTCGATAGGGGCGCTTGTTCGTGGGGGAATAGTGTGATCTTCCCACACGATACATCCCCCTGGTGAAACTCCTCACTGTCAGGTGAAAACAAGTGGCTGGTGACTCCACATGTATTGGAGGAGGCATGTGGTAGTCTGCAGCCCTCCCCGGATCGGCAGGGGGGGGGGGGCAGAGACCGGGACGGCTCGGAAGAGTGGGGTAGTTGGCCAGGTGCAGTTGAGGAGAAAAAGGGGTGGGGGGGGGGACAGTGATCCTGGTAGACTTCCAGCAACAGAGCAGAGCATGCACAGACATGAAGAAGGTATCACAGACATGAAGAAGGTATCACAGACATAACGAAGGTATCACAGACATAAAGAAGGTATCACAGACATGAAGAAGGTATCACAGACATAACGAAGGTATCACAGACATAACGAAGGTATCACAGACATAACGAAGGTATCACAGACATAACGAAGGTATCACAGACATGAAGAAGGTATCACAGACATAACGAAGGTATCACAGACATAACGAAGGTATCACAGACATAACGAAGGTATCACAGACATAAAGAAGGTATCACAGACATAACGAAGGTATCACAGACATGAAGAAGGTATCACAGACATAACGAAGGTATCACAGACATAACGAAGGTATCACAGACATAAAGAAGGTATCACAGACATGAAGAAGGTATCACAGACATAACGAAGGTATCACAGACATAACGAAGGTATCACAGACATAACGAAGGTATCACAGACATAACGAAGGTATCACAGACATAAAGAAGGTATCACAGACATAACGAAGGTATCACAGACATGAAGAAGGTATCACAGACATGAAGAAGGAGTCCAGGAGTTTGTGTGACTCTACGTTCTCATGACATTCAGTAAAAAACGAGCTGAACCGAACCGGCCTTTCAAATGAAGAGAGCCGGCTGTGAAATGGGGTGGTTTACTCGGACTTGTGAGCCAGGAGGAGCGGCGTCGGAGGTGATAAAGAAAGGGTAGATGAGATGAAAGTGAGAGATTTACCTGTGGGTTATAAACGCTGTAATCGGGCAGTGATCTTGACTCACACACTCGTCCGTGTTCCGCCCTCCAACTCGGCGATGAGCCCAGTATTCTCGACACACATCCCTGTACTGAAAACTAATTCAGAACCGATGCTTTAACCCTCTGTTCAACCAGGTGTGAAGCACCGGGTCCTCAGCCCTGGTGCCTGTGCCTGGGGTGGTAGAAT